>NC_083688.1:25901818-26204848 GCF_033118175.1 Dama dama | reverse complement strand
AAATGGCTTACACTTTGGAAAACAGCAATTTCTATTTGCAACTGATACACAAATTAGAACAAGATATGGAGGAAAATAATTGTATGCAATTTGTAAACAAACTGAACTCCTCCACATTTCATATTATGATAGAATTCCTAGATGTTACAGAAAAAAAAAATCCAGTTTTTCTAATGCACCATCCAACTCAGATTTGTGTCACTGGCAGTTTTGAGTCTTGAAAAGGTAGACATTTTTACCAAAAATTTCTGAAACCTGATTTCCTTTCAACTGCGTATATAAACACAGAGCTATTGTAGGAATGCTAACATTAACACTGTTAATGTTTATAAATTAGAGAGGGGACATAAGTGGAAACTATGAAGTGGGGGAAAATAAAATGGGAATTTGCTGCTGAAGTGTTGGCCCCATTATTTCTCCATTACTCAGAAAGCAGAGAAAAAGTAACACTTTTCTCCTAGGTTGCTCATCTGTGAGGGCATCAGGGGGCCTGGAGAGAAAACTAAGTATCTCCCAGTGGATACTAACATTCTGTTTTGTCTGCTTTGAAAATTGATGCATAAGATTTTGGTAGATTACCAATTGATGCCTCTGACATTCATAGAACTTGCTTCAGTGAAGCATGCTACTAGCATGAGACAAGTATTATAGAAAAGAAAACCTTTATCATGCATTACATTACACACACATGTGTGTCTGTGCTAAGTCATTTCAGTTGTGTCTAACTCTTTGCAACCCCATGGACCATAACTTGCCAGGTTCCTCTGTCCATGGGATTCTCCAGGCAAGAATATTGGAGTGGGTTGCCTGGCCCTCCTCCAGGGGATCTTCCCAATTTAGGGATCAAACCCAGGTCTCTTACATTTCCTGCATTGGCAGGTGAGTTCTTCACCATTAGCACCACTTCGAAAGCCCACATTACATGTACATGTGTATACAAATGTATAAAAAATATATTTATGTTTGTTCCTGTAGCTCATCTGTATAACCATGTCTTTAACTGAATATATGTTTGCTCTTTTCCACTGTCTTTTTATATGCACAAATAAATGTGTCAGGGATGATTTGTAACCCTGGTCTATCCATCTCTGCCCCACTTATTTCAACTTCCTTGCAACAATGTCTGAGTTCACCCTGTCTCACCTCTCACCAGTGTCCCCCTTCTTCTGGGTATTCACTGCCATCTGCTTCCTGATGTGGAGAACTTAACTCCTTACTTTCTGTCTGACCTGTCCAGTTCTGTCCATAACTGCTAACCTTTCCAACTCAATCCCTTATCAGAGTTGAGATTTTTCTCTTTTCCTCAATAATTACCTCCATTCCTCTGTTCACACCAATGGTTATGTTCTTAGGGAGATAAAATTCCTTTTTTTTTTTTTTTTGCCTTTTAAAATCTTTATGTTAAACCAAAGTATGCAATTTGAACAAATAAGTACATGTATGTCATTATTCTGGACAAAATTTTGTTCACAGTTGAATATTTAATTGATAAGAATTCTGTAAAATCTTAGCTAAGTTTTAAGTTGGAGCTGCATGCAAGTAAAATTACATGGAAAATAAAATAACGTTGTAAGCTTTGGCAGTGTGTTTTTTGTTTGGGAACTGAAGATGTCTGCTCTTAGCTGACTCATTTGCTAAGCAAGGTAAAAATATTGAGCAGTTTTTGTTTTGTTTTCTTTAGCAGATCATCTTTTTTTGAACAAATACGTTTTGACATAATGGGAAGAAGGTTAGAATTGTTTCAGTTCCTAGTTCAATCTCTTCATTCCCTCTACATGGCACACTAGCAATGTTTAGTAAATAGCCAATTCTAGGAATTTTGAAAAACATGCTTTTTATAGTAACATTCGTTATATTTAAGGGCAGAAATATACCAGTTGCCAAAATTAACTTATAACGAAGTAAATATTATTCAGACACACATAACATCTCTTAACATGTAGACATCAGCATCTGTTATAATATTTTTCAGTTTCTGTTTAAAATTGACTGCTTGGAAGCCATGATTTCATAGAGTTGACATCACTACTCTATTTAGTGAATTGAGGCCAGGAATGGTGGTTATGTTGTGTGTGTTTTCTGGCATTTGTAACCATGATATAGTAGTGGAACAGTATGCTTCTTATCAATCAATGGGTTGAAAGAATTCTGTTATTATTCTGAAATGTTTTGAGCAAATAGAAAAGCACAAGCATTCATGGTTCATCATATTCAATCTGGCTTTACTCAGGGATGAAGATGACTGACTACCAGGTTTAATAAAACAGGTTCCAGAAAATGCTTTGGCCAATTTCTCCTCTCTTTGCTCCTTACCATAATGAAATAGGTGCTGACAAGATATTAGCCTATGGAGTAAGGCAGCAAACATGGTGGTTAAGATCACGTATGGCAGAGCAGGATTATTGAGTCCAAAATTCAACTCCATTACATAGCAGGCATGTGACTTTGCTCATATACCTAACATCTCTGAGCTTCAATTTCTCATCTCATGAAGAAAATAATAGTACCTAATAATTGCTCTGAGATAAATATGTCCATGTATGCAGTATTTAGAGTAACACCTATCACATAGTATGTACCATTGTAGTTACTGAATGTTTTTCTGGAAAAAGAAAACCAAGATAATCTGACCAGTTCCAATGGTCTAGTTCACTTCTACTTCCAAACATTAGAATTAAAGATTAATTTCTTTAAAATAAGGAGTTTTGTATTCCAGATTTGTCATGGAAAATCATTACACTTATTCATATGACTCAAATCCCAATTAACTGCCAATATCCAGGAGTATGTTAACTTTTTTCCAGGTTTATGACAGGAATTATTTCATTTCATCACCAAATAAACTATTATTATTAGCTCAATGTCCAGTTGAGAAAACTGTTAAGAAGTTAGAGATATTATATGTCCTATCCTAAGCTACAAAAACAAGTAAATTGGTCAAGCTGACTCCAAAGCTTATTAACTAGCCATTCTGACACCAAAATTTATAGCCTTAACTCTATGAAATTGTGTCTCCTGGAGGTTGCTCAGATTCATGCCCATTGAGTCAGTGATGCTTTTAACCATCTCATCCTCTGCTGCCTCCATCTCCTTTTGCCTTCAGTCTTATTCAGCATCAGGGTCTTTTCCCAGAACTTGGCTCTTTGCATCAGGTGGCCAAAGTATTAGAACTTCAGCTTCAGCATCAGTCCTTCCAAAGAATATCTAGAGTTGATTTCCTTTAGGATTGAATTCAATAAAACAAACAAACAAAAATACTGCTCAACAAAGCCTTGCTTAATGAATGAATGAATGAATGAATGGAGAAAATCCCTAACAGAGTTATCACAAGCACTGATAAACATAAAACTAAAATAAAAAGAATCAGAAAGCGACATATAATAGCTTACCTCTATTTTCTTACTCTTCTACAATTAGTTTTTACTAACAAGAAGTCTTTACAAACAGAAGAAGTCTTCAACTTTCTTCTTTCTAGGTTCTCCCTTCTACCCTTAAGGTATTTTAAAGTTTACTAGGTGACAAAATTGAGTACATGCTTTCTTCTTTGTCTCAGCTCTCCATTGCCAAATACTTCTTTGAAATTATTTTCTCAAAGATTCACTGTTCAAAACAAAATATTCAAAATAAAACTGAAACATGGCTATTGCACAGATGTTTAGTTCAGTGTCCTGATATCTAGAACAAATTTAAGGAAAGCAACATGTTGATGAGAAAGTTTTGGTATGAAGTATCTTTCAGTAATCACAATTATAGCAGCAAGAATTTTTGGCAAGTGAAACTGCAGATTTGCTTATTGTGGTATTGGTGGATGTAAAAAAAATATTAATAGGTAGAATAAGACAATTAATACTTTGTTTAAAGTAAAATATTTTTTAGCACCAAATTGAAAAAAAAAAAAAAAAAACAGATTTGGGTTCTGAAAGCTTCTGTATTTATTATAGAGGAAAAACAAATTATTTTACAAGTCATTTGCTAATTTAAAAGACATATCCAAAATTTGAACTCTCCCAGAAACTTGTTCTGTAACATATGTGATTTAGAGATAAGAAATATTTTAAATGGACTTCTCCATATTCTCCAAAACAATTTCAACCTAGCTCTGCATTTCGTTATTAAACTCACATCAGGTTTGTGGGTGCTCAGACATGAAAGGAGCAAATTTTCAACGAGGTTGTGACCCTCTGTGGTGGGCTTTTTGAGACAATAACAAGGTTAAGTTCCCAGCTGGTACAGGTCTACTAGTGAACCTCTAAAGTAGGGTCACTGACCTGAGAGAGAGTCTTAATTTTATGTAAGTTAGAAAAAAGGAACACAAGGTGAAAAGTCAGGAGATGGCAAAAATCTGGAATAAGAAATAGGCTCACAGGTGTGGGGCAGGATGGAAACCAGTATCTTGCTGGACTCTTATATAGAAAAGGGAGAAAGCAATAAGCAACAGAAGAGTCTTAATGATCTGAATAGGGCCATAGATGCCTGAGGCTGGGCCTGTTTCAGGCCAATAATGAGCTTTTGGAGTCGTTTACTTGGCGCAGCAGCCCGGAGCCCAAGGGCGCTGTTCATTAGGAAGCGGGAACTTCACCTCAGGGTTGTTTGTGTTGGTCTTTCTTGCCAGAATGAATTGTTCATTAGCATCTGAGAGAAAACCACCCTCTCTGTCTCTAGATAAATGGTTTAAAATAAAACGTTGATTGGGGTTGGGGTGGACAAAGAGAAAAGATTGTTAAACCCTTTTGATGATAGTTGAGGGACAAATAAATCTGTGCAGCATAAATCAATTATAATCAGTGGGAGACTAACCTGATTTATCATTAAAATGGCAAATTAATTTGGCCCTATGTCTGGTCTAATTCTTTGGGTTGACTTAGCGATGTAATTGGCTAAACCAAGTGGTAATCCACTTGCTAGTACAAACTATCGACTATTAGCCTTATTGTATAGTCATGACACCTAACCACCACCATCAACCAGCCCAGGTATTTTCTTGCCTTATGGAAACATCCTCTGAGGAGTGAATAAGAGGATAGAGGGTTCTGGAATTTGTAATTCCAAAGGCTTGATGGATTTTTGAGCTGTGTAAGAGATTTTACCTTGTCCCAGTTGATGTAGAGAGACCTCTTGCTTTTTATGGGGTCATTCACTTTTAATAGCATTTAGGAATGATTTGGAAACTTTGTCAGTAAAGGTATGAAAATGTTAACATGTCAACATGATTCTTTGTTTCTCCTTTTACTTTGAAATTCTTCAAAAAGTAATTTAGAGATTTCAAAATATATGTTGCCTAGAGACTATAAGAAGACAGTTTAAAAAAAATAAAATGAAAAAAGATAACCAAAAATAAGCTTTCTTTCCAGATGGAAATTTTCATAGCTTGGAATGAAGTACACAGAAAAGTTTATATAACTGATTAGTGACAGGAAGGCTCAGAAACAAATCCTGAGCTACATGACGTTTACTCCCAGTGACATGGGCAATTCAAATTTGACTAACGTTTTCATAAAGCGTAGAAGCAATTGACTATGGAAAATCAGAAAACCAACTTTGTCCTGGAGGTTCCTTTTAATTGAGGTTAACTGCTATGTTGCCTTAATTACTGAGCGTTTCCCTAGTAGTCTAAGTAAATATTCCACAGGCCCTGACTCTGGCAGTATCCACTGAAATGTTGTAAAATTACCAATGACTGAAAGAGGGAACAACACTTTAAGATAGCTCTGTAAAGACTGGATTAGTTCTTGTGAGGACCCGCAATTAATGATTTCTCATTCAATTGCGCTGAGTGATTTGAGCAGAACATTTCTTTTTCCCAAATATATTTGGACATGGAGACATACAGATGCTTTTACAACCCAACATGGCAAATTAATAACCATTTTTAGGCATCCTCTTTTCCTCATCTCCTGGTGTTTTATTGTTCCTTCCTTTTATTTTTTTTTGTTTTTAATTAAAAAAGCTTTCTCATTACCAAATCTGCCAGGACCAAGAATCTTAAACCTTTAAACTTTCTCTAGTCCTAACAGCATTTGGAATCACTAAGCAATCAGGAATGCCAATGCAAATACTCATTATACCCATCAGCTGAATGAACATATTTTTTGAGAGCATCTTCTGCTCCCGGTTTTGATGTTAATATATTTCCAGTGCCTTGCTTCGAGTGAAAATCCCTATTTCCCTTTGCCCTAGGTTCATATGAATATATTCCAATGAACAATATAGCTATTATAACTCTTGGAAGGTGTGAAATTATGTGAACATACCCCATAGTAAATTATTTTTCGTCGATTTAGCTATCCTCCGTCTGTTTTACTTGGCTTAAGAGAAACTGAACTAACAGTGCCAAGCTTAGCAGTTGGAGCTGACCACCTACAGAATCGGATTAAAGAAATGAGAAAATGATAGGCTTTTTCTCCAAAGAAAGTGTGCCATTTCCCCACAACAGAAAATAATGTTATGAGTCAGCAAAATTTGCTTTATTATTTAGACTTGCAGTTATTTCCAATGACATATTTCCTGGACCGTGTCACTCCTTTCTGATATTGGTAATTTATGACTTTCATTTGGGATTTTCATTATGAAAAACAATATTTAGATCATTTGAAGGTGTTACAGACTGAAGATTCAAATTGATTTCTTTTCACCAGGGACATTTTCTTGGAACATTAATTTCTCGACTACTTCATATAGTCTCTGGATAACTGCCATTTATTGATTTCATACCATATTTTCAAAAACTTAAAGTTTAGTTGTGAATTAATAAGGAATCTCCATGCGGAATTGAACAAACATCAGTATTTTAGGAATAAGTATTGAATTGAACAATTGTTCTCTCCTATGACTGTTGAAATGATGGTATATTTTCTGCTTTCTAGTCTTTTAATGTAGTGAATTGCATTAATATATGACATGTAATGTCATTCAAAAAAATTTTTTTTAAATGGTTTCTTCTTTATCACAACACATTATGGTTTTACAAGTTGCTGAGTTTAGTTCCCTAATTTAATATTTAGATTTTTGCATCTATGTTTACAATGAAAATAGTTTGTATTTTTATTCTTGTATAATTTATACCAGATTTAGATTTCAAAGATTAATCTAGGCTATGCTTTGGAAGGGGATTCCTCAATGGTTCAGATGGTAAAGAATCTACCTACAATGCAGACCTGGGCTTGATCCTTGGGTTAGGAAGATCCCCTGGAAAAGGAAATGGCAACTCACTCCAGCATTCTTGCCTGGAGAATTCCCATGGACAGAGGAGCCTGGTGGGCTACAGTCTACGGGGTCCTACAGAGTCAGACACAAATGAGCAAATTAGCACAGCACACAGCTTTGGAAAGGATGGATATCCTTCTTTATTCTTCTCTGAACTGTTTCAAATAAGACAGAAATCTGGAAAGTTCAGTGGGACTTGCCAATAAAACAGTCTGAAATCAGTGTTTGTTGCCTGTGTGTGTGTGTGAAAGATATGTATAGTGTGGGAGGTGGCAATTTACTATAAATTCAATTCTCTGTTATTGTCTACTTAATTTATGTATGTTGTATAATAAAATATAGCTAATTATGATTTTCAATTAAGTTATGTGTGTGTGTGTGTGTTTAGATGCTCAGTCGTGTCCGACTCTTTGCGACCCCATGGACTTCATACAGCCCGCAGGCTCCTCTGTCCATGGACATTCTCCAGGAAAGGATACTGGAATCCTTGCCATGCCCTCCTCCAGGGGATCTTCGCAACCCAGGGATTGAACCCAGGTCTCCTGCACTGCAGGCAGATTCTTCACCAACTGAGCCACCAGGGACCTGAAAAGTTATACATTTGCCTAAATTTGCAAATTTATTGAAATTAGTTTTTTTTTCCATAGAATTTATCTTTGGAGTCTGAATATCTACTGTATACAAAATTATGCACTTTTATGATATTAATTTTTCTTCCCTGTGTCTTCTTTCTTCTTTTTTATATCATTTTTTTCTAGCACTTGGTGTATGTTTTAGTGTTTTTCTTTTTTTGGTTTGCTTTTTAAGAATCACTTTTTAAAATTATTTTTTTGTGTTATTTGTACTATCTATTTCTTTTTCTCTACTACAGCTATAAATTGTCTGCTGCTATCGTTATTTTGGCACATATATAACTTCATGGGGCTTCCCAGGTGGTACAGTGGTAAAGAACCTGCCTGCCAATGCAGGAGACCTAAGAGCTGCAGGTTTGACCCCTGGGTTGGTAAGATCCCCAGGAGGACGGCATAGCAATCCACTCCAGTATTATCACCTGGAGAATCCCATGGACAGAGGAGCCTGGCAGGGTATGGCCCACAGGATCACAAGGAGTTGGACATGACTGAAGTGATTTAGCACAGCACAACATGTATTAGTTCAGATTTGGCAAGTGAGATTCTCTTCAAGTTAGTTCCCACATATTTTTGACATGTTCTCCTCATTCTTTTGGCATATCTTTGTTTTCTGGAATGAGTTATTTCTACAAGGATCAGTAGTTCTGTTATTCTAAATACAATGGTGTTTAGAAACCAAAATTAGAGTTCCTGAAGTTTTCATTAGAGTGTTGCTACTCTGGGGCAGAGCTATAGCAAAGACATATGTGTATAGACACACACACACACAGATAGAAAACATATACATGTGTTATGTATGTGTATATGTATATATATGATTTACTGTATGTGTGTATATATATATATATGATTTATTATGTATATATTTATTGCATACATATAGACATATATAAGAGGGGCCCCCCTGGTGGCTCAATGGTAAAGAATCTGCTTGCCAATGCAGGAGATGTGGGTTCAATCCCTGAGTCAGGAAGATCCTCTGGAGAAGGAACTGGCAACCCACTCCAGTACTCTTGCCTGGAAATCCTATAGACAGAGGATCCTGGCAGACTATAGTCCAGGAGGTCACAAAGAGTCCGACATGACTCAGTGGCTAAACAAGAACAACAAGCTATTTATATATGTAATCAAATATCTATATATAAAGATGTTTATATATGTATATATGTTAGCAAATATATTTATATATACATATATAAACATCTATATTTATTTCTTTAAATTGAAAACGATACGTTCAAAACAATACTTATAATTCCAAACCAGTAGCACAAATCTCATTCTAGTTTTTTTTTTATTTTTCCGTTTTTCTGTATTTGTAACTCCTTTCTCTAAAAGTGAGAAGCCTATCTCCTACTGTCCTTGATATATATTTACTTATTGAATCACTCCCCTTGTTTGTAACCAATCTTACATCACTGCTGCTGCATGGTCCACGAGCAGAAATTCTGCTCACTCTTCTCATGCTCTGATGTCTTGTTGCAGGGCACGTCCACCCTTAGTATTTGGGTGCATCCTCTTCAGTCTGAGAGGCTCCAACCCTCAATGCTGGATCTCTATTGGGAAAGTACCTTTCTTGTCCTGCCCAGGTTCTGAAATCCCACTTGGATCCACTTGTTTGCATAGACTCTCTTTTCAGCCTCATGACCCCTCCTTGGGATGCTCCTCCTATGTACAGGCCCGCCACACCCACTTGGGTTCAACACTGCTTTGGTTCAACACACACGCAGACACCTCTCAGTCACTTGGGCTCCCCCCCTCAGACTGAACAGCCCTCCTGCATTGACATATTCTTTACTACACTTGTGCTCTGATATTTTCCCTTAGGTTTCAATAGCCACCACAATATCATCCCTCACCTCTCCAGTCCCATGTGGACTGGAGCCTCCTAAGTCTGCTAAGCATCTCACATCAGGCCCCTTCCTGCATGGACATCCCTCCTTATCCTACCCTTGCTAGGTAGCATCATGCTTGAATGTCTTCATCATTGTCTTTGGACTGCAAAGAAGTCACTGTGGCTGCCTCGACTGCTGCGCAGACATCTGCCTTGCTCTATTTCATTCCATTGCTGTAGACTTACATCGTTCATCAAAGGAAGGGAAAGGAACTAAAAAAGAGAAAGAAGAAGAGCACAGTTAACATTTTTAATGACATATATTTAGTAAACTTTAAAGTTAATCTATGTCTTTATATTCCTTCCAAACATTTTTTTTCTTCAAATACTCTTTCTTTCCTTCATTTATTAGCTTAATTTAATTTCACCTTATTATTAAATCTCATGACAAGCATTCTTTTGTCATTATTATTATTATAATGATTTTTGCAATCAATGTTTATTGAGTTTACATGACAATCCATTTCTTCAGTCATCATTTATTCCATCCTTTTCTGAATTCTTAAGTTCTTAGTTAATTTTAGTTCTTTTAATAAGGAATGTCTATGTGTAGGAAAAATTGTCAGCCTTAGAGATTTCTTATTTCTTAGTTCATGTAGTTACAAAGAGTCGGACATGACTTAGTGAATGAAGAACAATAATTCCTTTATCATGACTTTATTTTTTTTCTTCCTGACATTTATATTTTGGTTTATCTTATAGCGTCAGTCTGTCAACAGTAACTTCTGTTAACTTTTGTGGATATCAAAGTCTTTTTATTTTCTCTTGAATCTTGAATGAACTTTATCTGTGTATAGATTATCAGGCTGCCACTTGTATGGCCCCAGGATATTAAAGATACCATCCTTACCTATTTGTCTGTGCTCTCATTTTTCATGCATTTTTCTGTCAATTATAAATGACATATAAAGACTGATGCATGATATGTGAGTGCCACCTTTAGCATTCCTGGCTTACACTTTCATAATTATTTTCTTTTTCAGTGGAAACTCTGTTTCCCCTTGTGTTCAAGAGTTCTTTCTCTCTTCCCTTTCAAAATATGAGAGGTCATGGGAGTCTTCCATGATCTTGCTTATGATTATAATAAATGAGTGATGTGGGTTAAGGCAATGATTTTTCCCTAAGTATATTTACAGTTTAGATGAAACAAGGGAAGATGGGATAGAAGGATGGATATGCAGTGGTATTAATAAAATTTACAGCTCAGTAAGGCAATAGGGCATTTGTGGGCTCAGACTTATCTTTATAACTTCTCTAACATCATGTTTTACAGATGATAAATTCTGACCAAAGCTAACTCTGCTGCTATAAAAAACAAACAGTGCATGTATCTCCAAGAACATGTTACTGGTGCAATTTGAGCATATCATTAAAATGTAGAAGTGTATTTAAATAATTATTTTGTAATTTCTTGAATTTAGACTCATTCCATCTGCTCTAATTGGTAAGCTTTTTTAGCATGTTTAAAATATAGCAAAAATGTGACCAAGGTTTATTATAACTACACTGTACACCTTCTAAGCAATCAAGTACATAATAAACATACATAAATATGAATTATATGATGTAGCCTAAGCCAGAGATTCTACTAGAGTTCCTTGAATTTTGTTGAGCTTCTTTGACAGGAAATTGATATTTCAATAATTTTCCCATAAAAATTTGCATCAAATTTGGAGCTCACAGTAGCCCTAACTCCCAAATCAAAACTCAGGTCATAATCTCTGATTTAAGAATATCCAGTTGTTTGTAGCTTACAGACAAAACTGACCCTGAATCGTCCTGGAAATAGAACAATTAAATTTCCTTTTAAGGTGACAGTATATTGTGCTTTCCAATCTTTCCATGTTTTCTGAAATCAAGCATGTGAGGTCAGTGATATCAATTTAAATTCTTGGCCTTAGGCAAAACAAATAGAAATAGAAGATATCTTCTTTATGCAAAACAGAAAATTGCTGATTTGTATTGGAGAGGCACTCTTTTCTTCCCAGGTTTCCTTGCACTCATGTCCCTCACCCACATTCTTTTGCTACTCACTGGGAGAGATGTCTAGGCCCAAGGATTCTATAAGATTTTTTCTAAATCCCTTTGCACTACTAGATTCATGCAATTTTAGCGTGAAATAGACCTCAGGGACATAAAGTTCTCTGTGAAATGAAATTTACATCTATTTCTGGTTACTATGTTGTGACCCTCAACTTAAACATAACTATTTCCTTCATTTGCTATCACACACACACACACACACACACACACACACGCATACACACACAGACACACTCACACACAGAGCCTTGTTTAGCATAAGCTTATTTTTCAAAGTTATTGAGGTGAGTGTGTGACCTTTTTTTTGAAGAGTATTTGAGGAGAGTTTCTTGAAAGCTTTTAAGATAATTAAGATAGCTCATGGGTGTTGAGAATCACTATTTTTCATATGTATGTGTTCTTACTGAATCAACTTCTCTGGAATGTCGCTTGTTGTGAATTAATGTCATTTTGCACTCTTCTAATGCCTTCAGAATGGTATGGCATTTTACAAAATCAGAATAACTCATCTCAATGTAATAGGTAATGCATTTTATCCATTAAAAAGTGTCTATTAGGTTAAAAGTGATGTTCACTCTAAACAAAGCTTTTAAATTTTTATGGATGCCATTTATTAAAACCTATATTAGAAATGAAAAAAAGCAAAATTTGAAGTTTCCAAACAAAACTTTATTTTATTTTACAAATAATGGGACATTAGAATTATTATTCATGAGACATATTCTTGAAGGCTATTATCATTAAAGGATATACTAAATTTCATGAGCTTCAATTTAGGAGGGAAAAAGCTCTACTTTTCATGTAAATATCTTGATACTCATTAGGAATAATCATTGAAATGATTTCTTAAATTGAAGGATTGTGTTATAGTTAATGAAGCTTGCATTCAACAGTGCATCATTAAAGGCAAATGTTCTCATATAAAATTTCCTAGGTTATTAAAATACATAGCCTTAGTTGTACTGTTGCAGATGTCTGCTGCAAAGTGTAACCTGGTTCTATCTATGGCCATAGTACAATGTGGAGGATTTATATCAAATTATGTTAGTACAGGTTCTAAAAGATAGTGGAAAGTTCCTCTGGGGGGATCTCAGTAAATTGAGACTGAGCTCAATGTGTGAGTTAGGCAGTCTATAGTTCCTTTTTTCATATACATAAAATATACCTTGATTCTGCTACAGAGCACCATGGCTTTTTTTTTTTTTCCCCTATGCAGAATGTGGATTTCTGTGCCTGTGTGGGTCATCTCTTTTATGATCAGTTGTGTACTCATGGCTGATCGTCTCTGCTAAAGAAAGAAGGCACTATCTCTGCCGCAGTGAAGCTCACAGGCTCTCTGTAATTTAATTCCAGGATCCTGATGGCAGTTCTGTTGTTTATTACCTTGTGATCTTGGACAAATTTTCTAAATTCTCTAAGTCTCAGTTTCCTCATATGTGAAAAGGATAGGGTATCCTCAGTTTTCCTGGGGCAGAGGGGATTCCCTAGATGTATATTTTTCAGTACTAAAACTAGGAAAGTCCCAGACAAACTAGAATGAACTGGTCATACTAAAAAGAGGGAATTAAAAAAAAGTACCTTCCATTTATATCATTTTTAAAGATAAACTATAGGATGTTTGTCTTTCTCTGATTTATTTTGATGATGGTGGACTAGTTGCTAAGAGAGTCATGTCTGACTCTCTTGACCTCATGGACTGTAGTCCTCTAGGCTCCTCTGTTATGGGATTTCCCAGGCAAGAATACTGGAGTGGTTTTCATTTGCTTCTCCAGGGGATCGTCCAAACCCAGGGATCAAACCTGGGTCTCCTGCATTGAAGGTGGCCTCCTGTATTGCAGGCAGATTCTTTACAGACTGAGCCACCAGGGAAGCCCTTGACTTACTTTACTTAGTATAATTTCTAAGTCCATTCATGTGGCTGCAAATGGCATTATTTCATTCTTTTTTATGATAATGTTATATTCCATTGTATATATGCACCACATCTTCTTTATCCTTTCCTCTATCAATGAACATTCAGGTTGCTTTCATGTCTTGGCTATTATAAATAATGCTGCAATTAAATTATTTATAAAACAGAAATAGACTTACAGACTTCAAAAGCAAATTTATGGTTACCAAAGGGGAAATGTTGGGGCAAGAGATAAATGAGGAGCTTGGGATTAACAAATACACATTACTTATATAAAATAGATAATTGGAAAGGACCTACAATATAGCACAGGGAACTCCACTCAATATTCTGTAATAACCTATAGGGGAAAAGAATCTGAAAAGAAATAAGTATATGCTTATGTATAAATGAATCACTTTGCTGTACTCCTGAAGATAACACAACATTGTAAATCAGCTATGTGTATGCTAAGTTGCTTCAGCCATGCCCAACTCTTTGCAAGCCTATGGACTGTAGTCCTCCATCCAGGCTTCTCTATCCATGAGATTCTCCAAACAAGAATACTAGAGTGGGTTGCCAAGCTCTCCTCCAGGGTATCTCCCTGACCCGGATCAAATCTGCATCGTCTACCTTCTGCACTGGCAGATGGGTTCTTTACCAGCAGTGTCACCTGAGAAGCCCAGGTCAACTATAATATAAATAAAATTTTTAAAAAGTCCCTTCCACCTGTGGTGTGCTGGAACAACTCCTACTCATGATGAGAGCCAACTGTTACAATTAGGAATTTTGTGGGCCAGTTGCTACATATTCAGAAATTTTGTGGACTGTTGGTGACTTGAAATCATCCATGCTGGGACTATTTCCACAATCAGCAAATGTTACAAACTAGGGCTTTTTTTCTTCCTAGAGAATTAGCTAACTAGCATACCAGCACCTACCAAACAACTAAGCTGATAAAATTACTAACTGAAATAATCCATGTAAAATGCTTAGTGGAATGCATGATATAAGTGAAAGTGAAAGTCACTCAGTTGTGTCTGACTCTTTGGGACCCCATGGATTATACAGTCCATGGAATCCTCCAGGCCAGAATACTGGAATGGGTAGCTTTTCCCTTCTCCAGGGGATCTTCCCAACCCAGGAATTGAACCTAGGTCTCCCACATTGCAGGCAGATTCTTTACCAGCTGAGCCACAAGGGAAGCCCAAGAATACTGGAGTGGGTGGCCTATTCCTTCTCCAGCAGATCTTTCAGACCCAGGAATTGAACTGGGGTTTCCTACACTGCAGGCAGATTCTTTACCACCTGAGCTATATCAGGGAAGCCGGGATGATACAAAGTAAGTGCCAATTCAGCGTCACTGATTAGTCATTTATTATTATTATTATTATTAATTTTGCATTGGCATTCAATAAACATGTTAAAATGAACTGAACTCTGCCTGAAGGTACTCACTATAAATTATTTCAATAGTTTTGTTGTTGTTGTTGTTGTTAAACAGCGCCCAGAACATAGACTAAGTGTATATTGTAGGTCTTCAAACTGGTAGTTTTCTCTTTCTCCCTTTCTTATAAATTCCTTCTCTGTGAGCCTAGAAAGGTCTCTCATTTTCCTACTGCACTGTGGCTAGTCCTCAGACATTGCATGTCAGGCTTAGGGCAATGACTCTAGCTCCAGGAGTGCATGAAGAATTATGCATTGGTGCTGTGCATGGAGCATGGTAAATTGGATTATGCTAACAAAGTCTGTTCTGCAAGGTGGCCCCCTGTGAGGCGACTGAGACCACTTCTACATGGTTTGCCTCACCCACTGCCCAAATCTTTCCTGCATTTTTCCGATCCCCAAATACCACTAGAAATTCCTATTTATAATCTTTGAGTTATTGACTTTGACATCTTTTAAAAGCAAATCCATTCCTTGGTAAAAGTAACACATTAGGTCACCAACAGAGTGCAAATTAGTTTATCAAGTTGCCTGTGTGTGTGCTCAGTCATGTGTGACTCTTTGTGACTCAAGAAAATATCCTTGCTTGAAGGAAATTGACCCAGGAAGGTGGTGAGAGGAAAGTTCTAGAGTTTGGGAGATTATAGAAGATGGCAGGTGTGAGTGGGGAAAGGGATGTCAACAACCAGTAGGCAACAATGGGGAATATTGATTCCTTGGATGGAAGAGTATACATTAAGGAGGGAATAGTCAGTGCAAGAATACAGATGAGGGAAAATAATGAAAATACATGTCTCCGATTCTTGAATCTTGAGAACTAAGGAACCTCCTGAATTTTCAGAGTATAGAAAGAAGGTCAAAGTCTAAAGAGTTAAAGTGCTACCAACCTCTAACAGTTTTGTTAGGGGCCAGCCTAGATGTTCAAACATAAAACTGTATGCCTAAGAGGAAATATGTCTAAATAATTCTATCTCTAGTTCAAGAAATCTCAGATACACAAAATGAAGACACTGTGCCTGGACTAATGGAAGATGAAAGCCTCCTAATTCCAACATATTAGATCATCATCTGAGGGTTTTGTCCTCTTTCGGCCTCTGTCCAGCTGAAGCCAGCAGGCATTCCCTCCTCCTGAGGAACAGATCAATCTCTTAGGATTGGTACGTTAATTCAAGCTGAAGAACCCTACTCGTCACCCAGCAAGACATTTCAAGAAGCAGTGAGTGAGCCCCTCAGTTCTTGCTCAGTGATGGGGGATTTCCAGCTGATGTCTTTGATTGCTCTTATAAACATAATGTAACATCATAAAAGGGGAGTTTCTGTAGCAGCTTGCTTGACATGAAAGGCTGCCCGTGGCTTCCCAGCATTCCCTGATGGGAGTGCTGGTTTCAGAGTTCTCTGCAGTTTAAGACAGAAAGGGAAGGGATGAGTGGGGGGCAGAGGAGGATTTCTGTACAGACCTAGGTCTTCCAAAATGCTGGACTAGAAAGAAGGAGCAACAGGAAACAGCATTCCCAATACTCAGACATGCATTAGACACCCCACCCCGCTTGTTTGTTTTGTTTTAAAAATTCAATCTCTGTATTGAGCCAGGTGTTCTTTCCTGTATCTGTTATTTTTCCTGCTCTCTCTTTTCAATGACCCCTTGGATTTTAAAGCTATTGACTGAAAGCTTTTCCCTTCCTCAGGTCAATTCACCACAGAAAGTGTCTACTTATGTGTACCCAATAGCATAACCCATCCACACCAGGGAACAAGCCGAAAGAGACCTAAAACTTGGTCTATGTGCTTCAGGAACGTCCATTAGAAGCAAATATTCACAGAGCATTTAAAGAAAAGTGAATCATTCAGTGATGTTACAAAATCTTAATGTGACTTCAGGAAAGAAAGCTCAGAGGGGGTAAAGACTTGAGACAGATGTTCTGGCCCTTTGTGGAAATGTTACTAATCATAAGATAAAAGACAATAAAAGTGGAACAAAATTTTAGGCAAGGAAAACCAATCCATCAAAAGAACAGAGTTTGGAATAAACAGCATGTTTTGTTTGTCTGGTGTTTGTTCTTTTATACAATAAATATTTACTGAGTCCCTACCAGGAACCCAGCCCTGTTCCAGGGAGTTGGGGATTCATCCTTGAGTATAAATCATTGTTCTCCTAGGAGTTGATATTCTAGTGGAACCATTGAGAAAATGAATGATGAAACAACATAATTTCAATTAGAGATTAGCAGGATTCAGGAAAAATTAAAGGAAAAAGTGCTCTTGAAATAAGGATGGCCAGGGAAGACCTCTCTGAGAAGGTTATAATTTTGCTCTGACCTGAAGACTACAAAAGGACAAGGCACATGAAGCAGGGAAGAGCTTTTCAGACAGATAAACCAAGTAAATGCCTAATAACAGGAAACATCTTGGCAGATTAAAGTCAACCCTGATTGTACATTAGAATTACCAGGGGAGCTTTTTAAAAAATGCATATAATTGGGCCCCACCCCCAGAGAACTTGTTTTAATAGGTTTGGGGTGGTGCCCAGACATGGATATTTTTTAAAAACCTCCTCAGGTTATTCAAATGTCAGCCAAACCTGAGAACAGGTGGACTGGAGAACAGTGGATCTCAAAGTTTAACATGCCTCAGAATCACCTGGGAGGCCTGTCAAACCCAGATGGCTGAGCCACAGAGTTGGGGACCCAGTTTGTCTGCAGTGGGGCACCGGAATTTGCATTACCAGCAAGTTTCCAGCAGATGCTGCTGCTGGTGGTGAGTTCCAAACTTGAAAACCCCTGGGTTCAAGAACAAAATGGAGGCTGATATTGAATGAGGAAGAGAGTGATATGAAAGAAGCTAGAAGGATGGGGTTGGAACTTCTGTCCTGGAAAGGCACACATGCAGAGCGGAGCCACAGACACAGAAATAAAGAGGGTAGATGTGAGACTGCAAAGATCTTTCTGGATGTTAAAGGAGATGTGTAGAGCAGAAGTCCAGTCACAGATGCGAGGGCAGACGAGGGTCCTGGAGGGCTCTTCTGGATGAGCAGAGATGACATGACAAGCAGATGAAGATCTCGAAGACTCTTCCTGTGGATGAAGAATGTCCCCTGCTGTGTCAGCAAACAAAAGATATTGTGGCCATCAAGCCATCAGCTACTGCAGCCACCCTGACTGACTGTGTACCCTGAGGGAATTCAGGATAGAAGAAAAAAGAGGGGTGGTTACTGACCCTAGATGGTTAAGGTGCATATCAAACAAATGATTTTAGTGAGACCAGATTCTTGCATTTTCTTATACAGACACATGGTAAATTCATTAACTTAAGCAGTCTGGTTTTTGTCTGTGTGCTAAGTTTCTTCAGTCATGTCTGACTCTTTGTGACCCCATGGACTGTAACCTGCCAGGCTCCTCTGTCCATGGGATTCTTCAGGCAAGATTACTGGAGTGGGTTGCCATGCCTACAACCAGAGGATCTGCCTGACCCAGGAATCGAACCCAGGTCTCTTATATCTCATGCATTAGTGGGTTCTTTACCACTAGTGCCACCTGGGATGCCTGAGTTTTTATTTAATTGACAACAAGCTTTTGATGTTCTGACTACCTGGATTTTGTTGCAAAAACTACATTTCCTGGCTCCTCCTTACTTCTTCAGAACAGAATCTGAGAACTCTCTGACAGCCTATCTCCCAGGCTTACGTCCTCAGTTTGTATGCTGAATAAAGCATAATTCTCAACTTTTAGGCTGTGTGTTTTCTTCAGTTGAGAAGAGAAAAGGATGAGCAAGGAGGGACAGATGTACTAAAAAGAGGAAAAGATGAAAAAATGTCAAGAGGAGCAACTTGGAGGAGGAACCTGGAGCTTGAGAGAATGGCCAGTTATACAGCCATCAGTTTATAGATGACCTTTCAGCCACAGGACTGGATGACATTTTAGAGGGAAAATTTGAGGTAGAGTAGTGAAACTAGAAGCAAAGACGCATTGGGAATAACGAGAGGAAAGCTGAATAGGTAGAGGCAAATCAGAAGAAAGCCCTTGAAACTATTGTGGGTTTGCTTACTCATTCAGGGAGCAGACAGGAAATGAAAATCAGGTGAATTAGATGTGGGGCCCACGCATGCTCTATGCAGGTAGCAAAGACTGGACTCCAGGTGATTGCAGCCAATCAGAATTACATGTTATTACATGTTCTCTTTCTGCCCTACTGTAGATACCAATGTATGTCACCCTTAGAGATAGACTTCAAATTATTTTTAAACATCTATTGTGTTTGTGGACTATTTTGTCACCCTAGGACTAAGTATCTCTAATGCCTTACATCTCTAAATCTTCATCATGTGAATAAAAGAACAGAGAGTTGTTCCCTCCAAAAGTGCCAGTATTAAAAAAAAAAAAAAAAAACTGAAGAAAGAGGGTTAGAGTTTAAACATATGAGTTGATTTAGGTAAGCATAATGAGAATCAACAGTAGCTGCTGCTGGGCCACCTTCCTGAAAGTATACAACTGTTTTTGACATGTGTAAGGTAACAAATAGTTCAGATCATACATATGGCACTACCCTCAGTTTGGGATATTTAATATGTTGTTGTTGTTGTTCAGTCTGTAAGTTATGTCCAATTCTTTGCAAAACCATGGTCTACAGCATGCTAGACTCCTCTGTTCTCCACTATCTCTTGGAGTTTGCTCAAATTGTGTCCACTGAGTCAGTGGTACTATCTAACCATTTCATTCTCTGTCATCCCCTTCTCTTCCTGCCTTCAATCTTTCCCAATTTCAGAGTCTTTTCCAATGAGTCAGCTCTTTGCTTCAGGTGGCCAAAGTATTAGAACTTCAGCCTCAGCTTCAGCATTAGTCCTTCTAGTGAATATTAAAAAAAAATGATTAAAATATATCTGAGGGCTTTGGAGACAAATAATCAGGAAACTGAGATTCTTTTCTTCTCAGGTCTAAAGTGGAATGATTGAAATACTCAAGGATAATTTGCTTGAGGAAGTGACTACTCAGTCAGTGTAACTGCTTCAAATTTCTAGGAATGTGATTAAGAGAAGAGTGCAATGTATTACAGGTAGAAAAAGATGGAAGTTTTGATAGAATTTTCACTTAATTTCATAAACACCCTCCCACAGTCAGAACCATTGAAGATGGGGTGGATGGCCCCAGCTGGTAGTGAGCATGTGATTTTCAGAGCTGACCTTGAACAAAATAGCTGTGAAAAGAAGGAAAGCAAAAAGCAAAGGAGAAAAGGAAAGATACACCCATTCAAATGCAGAGTTCCAAAGAATAGCAAGGAGAGATAAGAAAGCCTTCCTCAGTGACCAATGCAAAGAAATAGAGGAAAACAATAGAATGGGAAAGACTAGAGACCTCTTCAAGAAAATTAGAGATAGAAAGGGTACATTTCATGCAAAGATGGGCTCAATAAAGGACAGAAATGGTAGGGACCTAACAGAAGTAGAAGATTTTAAGAAGAGGTGCCAAGAAAACACAGAAGAACTGTACAAAAAAAGATCTACATGACCCAGATAATCATGATGGTGAGATCACTCACCTAGAGCCAGACATCCTGGAATGTGAAGTCAAGTGGGCCTTAGGAAGCATCACTATGAACAAAGCTAGTGGAGGTGATGGAGTTCCAGTTGAGCTATTTCAAGTCCTAAAAGATGATGCTGTGAAAGTGCTGTACTCAATATGTCAGCAAATTTGGAAAACTCAGCAGTAGCCACAGGACTGGAAAAGGTCAGTTTTCATTCCAATCCCAAAGGAAGGTAATGCCAAAGAATGCTCAAACTACCACACAATTGCACTCATTTCACACGCTAATAAAGTAATGCTTAAAATTTTCCAAGCCAGGCTTTAGCAATACATGAACCGTGAACTTCCAGATGTTCAAGCTGGGTTTAGAAAAGGCAGAGGAACCAGACACCAAATTGCCAACATCCCCTGGATCATCGATAAAGCAAGAGAGTTTCAGAAAAACATCTATTTCTGTTTTATGCCAAAGCCTTTGACTGTGTGGATCACAATAAACTGTGGACAATTCTGAAAGAGATGGGAATACCAGACCACCTGACCTGCCTCTTGAGAAACCTGCATGCAGGTCAGGAAGCAACAGTCAGAACTGGACATGGAACAACAGATTGGCTCCAAATAGGAAAAAGGAGTATGTCAAGGCTGTATATTGTCACCCTGCTTATTTAACTTATATGCAGAGTACATCATAAGAAACGCTGGGCTGGAGGAAGCACAAGCTGGAATCAAGATTGCCGGGAGAAATATCAATAACCTCAGATATGCAGACGACACCACCCTTATGGAAGAAAGTGAAGAACTAAATAGTCTCTTGATGAAAGTGAAAGAGGAGAGTGAAAAAGTTGGCTTAAAGCTCAACATTCAGAAAACTAAGATCGTGGCATCCGGTCCCATCATTTCATGGCAAATAGATGGGGAAATAGTGGAAACAGTGGCTGACTTTATTTTTCTGGGCTCCAAAATCACTTCAGATGGTGATTGCAGCCATGAAATTAAAAGACGCTTACTCCTTGGAAGGAAAGTTATGACCAACCTAGACAGCTTATTAAAAAGCAGAGACATTACTTTGTCAACAAAAGTCCATCTAGTCAAGGCTATGGTTTTCCAGCGGTCATGTACAGATGTGAAAGTTGGACTATAAAGAAAGCTGAGCACTGAGGAATTGATGCTTTTGAACTGTGGTGTTGGAGAAGAATCTTGAGAGTCCCTTGGACTACAAGGATATCCAACCAGTCCATCCTAAAGGAGATCAGTCTTGGGTGTTCATTGCTAGGACTGATGTTGCAGGTGAAACTCCAATACTTTGGTCACCTGATACAAAGAACTGACTCATTTGAAAGGACCCTGATGCTGGGAAAGATTGAAGGCAGGAGGAGAAGGGGATGACAGAGAATGAGATGGTTAGATGGAATCACTGACTCAATGGACATGGGTTTGGGTGGAGTCCCGGAGTTGGTGATGGACAGGGTGGTCTGGTGTACTGCGGTTCATGGGGTTGCAAAGAGTCAGACACAACTGAGCAACTGAACTGAACTGAACTGAACAAAATGTACTGGGTAGAAATTGTATTGAAGGGATTTAAACAAGCAAAGGATTTTTGGTAAGATGACCATATATAGTCTGGAAGTTTATATTTTATTGTTTCTTGTCTTTTTGCAAATGAACATATATGTGGATAACTTTTGTGAAGTAAAACAAATTACATGCATCAAGGGCCCTGTGGATTTGATCTATAAACATTATTTCACTAGAAAACTCAGTAAACTGCAAGGCATGAGTGACTACAATTTTGGGTCATGTTCAGTTTAAACACACTCCCAGATTCTATAACACATTTGCAACATCAAAGGATAGGAAGCAGGAGAGATAATCAAATGTAATACTTGAATAGCCAAGTTCAAATCCTTTTACTATTTACTACTTATAAGCATTTAAGAAGCCCCTGCCAGGTACTAATTTTTATATTAAACCTATCCTCTGTTATCCTATTTTATCCTTTTTACAATCTTATAGGATTGCTACACTTTGAGCACTTATTTAACAAAGAAAGTTAAGGACCCAAGTCAGAGTCAGCAGATGAACTTTAAATAAGTCATTTGTTCCTGTGAAGTTTAATTTTGTATTTATAAAGCAAATATTTATATTATAGCTTGGTAGTTTGTTGTTTTGTTTGTTCTGTTTGTTGTGAGATATCATTAAATGAGCATGTCAGTGTGAACTTGATAAACTGTTTAATGCAGATATCACTATAAAAACTTGCATGAATCCATGAAATAGACCTTCACTATATTTCTCTATAGGTACCTGGGTGGAAAGGTAGAAGAAAGTATATTATGATTATGGACTTTTTGAGTTTAGGTTGATTTAAAATCATTTATAGTTCTTTGCTATGCTCTGGAAATAATGAAGAGAAGGATTAAAAGGACAAACTGCAATGAGGGCAGATTTCAATATTTAAAAATTAAGCCCATAATGGGGTAAGCAATTGTCTCTATATGAGGCCTCACAATTTAAATGCTAAAAGTGTAAAAGCAGAGAATAATATTTACATTTCAAAGCAACAGTTAACCAAATCATCCTCAGTCTTTAAAATGCCTGAGAAACCTGACCTTATAAAATATAAAAATAAACCAATTCTAATAAGAATGGTTATATACTAGTGATAACACACAAATTCATCTTAATTAATATCAAGGAACTATTCACTAGATGTTTACTGAGTCTGTGTTTCATTGAAATAAAGTCTTATTTTCATTTCTAGATACATGCATTCTTTTGCCAAGCTACTTAGAAAATGAGCTTCCATTTTGTTGTATTTGCATATAAACCAAAGAGTTATTCAAAGAAGTATTTGAGTATTTAGCTGGCAATGGTTAATAAAATCAATGGGATTTTCCTAATGTTCTTACTGTGTTTTGAAAGATAATTTCATAATTAGAAACTGCTTGTTTATATATTATTAACATAATTTTGGATACAGAGTAGCCTGAAGCATTTAGTAAACACTTCCTTATTAGATATGCTGCTTGGTATGTTTGCTGTACCATTCTAGATACTGTTTCTCTCAACCTCAATTTTTAATCTCCTTTCAAGCCTATTCATGGGTTGTATTGTTGTTTAGTTACTAAGTTGTGTCCTACTTTTTTGACCACCAGGCTCCTGTGTCCATGGGATTTTCCAGGCAAGAATACTTGAGTGAGTAATCACTTCTTACTCTAGATAATCTTCCCAGGCCCAGCGATCAAAATTGCATCTGTCTCTGCATTGACAAGTGGATTCCTTACCACCGCATCACCTGCGAAGCCCTTTTACAGGATTAGGGAGGGTAATATCAAAGAGGGCTTCCCTGATGGCTCAGATGGTAAAAGAAGAGGAAAATGGATGGGTAGGGACTGGGCTGCACAGAGGCACATGCCTAGAAAAAAAGGGCTGCTATATTTCACTCCAGGCTACTGATGTTAGGTGGATCTAAAAGCTTAGTCTTTCCAAAACTATGATCCTCAAGAGAAGCCAGACTGCCAGATTGCCTTTAATATAATACCCTTGAATTTTAAATAGTAGCAATGAATTCATACATTATAAAAGAATGGTCAGGTCAAATAAGGCACATATGCTTCCCAAATTTGGCCTGAAAATTGCCAGAAAAAGACTTCTGCATCCTCATATGTGGACCCCAGGAAGGCAGGGGTCAAGTTTGTTTATAAAAGTGAAAGTCATTCAGTGATGTCCGACTCTTTGTGACCCCATGGACTATACAGTCCAGGCCAGAATACTGGAGTGCGTAGACTTTCCCTTCTCCAGGGGATCTTCCCAACCCAGGGCTCGAACCTAGGTCTCCCACATTGCAGGTGGATTCTTTAAAAGCTGAGCTACAAGGGAAGGCTCAAGCTTGTTTATATTTATTATATTTACTATTTTATCTTCTGTGTCAAGCACAATACCTAGTACAGAGCAAGTGTTCAAATTATTTAATGGGAGAATAAATGATGACCCAATAGATGGAAGAGACCAGCATCATAACATCTGGAGAAGTTTCATTATTTCTTGATTTAAAGAAAAGCAATATGACATAATAAAAAGAGGACCTATCTAGGAGGAAGGGGATGTGGGTCATGGCTTTAAATCTGCCTACTACCCTGTATGCAGTCTCAGGCAATTACTTTACTTACTTAATTCAGTGTCCACATCTATGAAATGCTGAGATTGGACTATAGTGTTGGTTTTTCAAATGATTCTTCAGTTCACTTCAGTTCAATTGCTCAGTCATGTCCAACTCTTTGTGACCCCGTGAACTGCAGCATGCCAGACCTCCCTGTCCATCACCAACTCCCAGAGTCCACCCAAACCCATGTCCATTGAGTCGGTGATGCCATCTAACCATCTCATCCTCTGTTGTCCCCTTCTCCTCCTGCCCTCAATCTTTCCCAGCATCAGGGTCTTTTCAAATGAGTCAGTTCTTCACATCAGGTGACCAAAGTATTGGAGTTTCAGCTTCAACATCAGTCCTTCCAATGAACACCCAGGACTGATCTCCTTTAGGATGGACTGGTTGGATATCCTTGCAGTCCAAGGGACTCTCAAGAGTCTTCTCCAACACCACAGTTCAAAAGCATCAATTCTTCAGCACTCAGTTTTCTTTATAGTCCAACTTTCACATCCATACATGCCCACTGGAAAAACCATAGCCTTGACTAGATGGACTTTTGTTGACAGAGTAATGTCTCTGCTGTAATAATAAGCTGTCTTTTTATTATTTTTTATTATTTTTTATTATTAAAAAGAAGCTGTCTAAGTTGGTCATAACTTTCCTTCCAAGGAGTAAGCGTCTTTTAATTTCATGGCTGCAATCACCATCTGCAGTGATTTTGGAGCCCAGAAAAATGCTTCCAGGAGCCTTTAGAACTTTGGAGGGAGATGATTCAAGGGATGAGATAGGTACCTAACACAGAGGAAGTCGTCAGGATTTGGAGATTCAAAATAAGATTACATTGACTTTCTGGCAAATCATGGCAGAGTAAATGTAATTATTTTTCTGCTTCTTCCCAGAACTTTAAAATGACAAGAAAAGGACTTTTTAAGGCATAAGAAACATGCAGAACAAGAGGGTAAAGAACAATACAACAGCCAGAAGAAATTAGACACCAGGGATTTAGCAGACTGAAGAAGGTTTACTCCCAAGTCAGCTTTCCAGTTTTACACTAGCCTTATAGAAGTATTTGACTCTTTAGACTATACCCTTGCACAGCTTTTAAAATACATTTTTAAAGAATGCATTAATATATTCTTTGTTAAAATATTGTAAATATTGTTCTAATGTTAAAAAATTCTAAAGTTCTAATATTAAAAATATTGTAAGCCCCTTCAGTAGAAGAATCCTCTTCTGCTGTTACTGCCCACTCTGTGATTGACCTCTGTACAGCAGGTTGTATGGTACTGAATCTTGGGTATTGTACATCCCCTGAAGTTCTAACACAATGTACTGAATGGGTCCCAGCAACAATCTACAAATGCATCCTGTCAGGACCACATTTTTCTGGAATCTTTGCTCACAAAAGTTAGGTGTGGAGTCTGGGGAAAGAAACGTAGCCCCTTCTCTGGTAATGAGTACCATGAAATTTCATGCTCATCACAACCATCATCACATCTTCCATTTATAAAATGTCTATAAGAATTGGAGACCCAAGTCATTTGTTATAGTTATTCACTAATCGGGGTTTCAGAGCCAAGACAACTAGCACGGCCAAAGAATCATTTCTGATGAGATCAGCAACAGGAAAACTGAAGCCATCTCATTTTTGCAAATATCTAAATGGGGCTCACTCATCAATGTGTTTCAGATTCTTTCACAGCTTCAAATCTAATGGGCAGAGGCTGGGTTTCCTTGAGATAGCATTTCAGTGAAACACTTTCTAATTCATTTTACACAGCTCTTATTAGATTTGTAAGGAGATACACATTGTATAAGCACTCCATGGTCATTTGAGAGGGGAGTAGTTATGTGACTCATTTAACAGGCAATTACCTGTTTAAAAAAGAGACAAATATCCTGTGTCTGACAGAGGCTATGTCTGTGTGACATGAACCAAATGTTGAGACTGTTTAAAAAAAAAAAAAAAAAAAACTACACTGAGGTTGATTCTGAGCTCTTTTACAGAATTCACTGTTTTTGGACTTAAGTTAAAAATAGATGCTTGATAGAACTGTTCTGTATCTTGACATCTTGACTGTGGTGATGATTATACAAATCTACACATGATAAAAAATGTATAAGACTACACATACACACTTAGCATGAAGAAATGTTAAAATATGAATAAATTTGATGGATGTTATCAATGTTGACATCCTAGTTGGGGGGATATTATACTATAGATTTTGAAGACATTACCATTGGGGAAACTGGGTGAAGGATATAAAGTATCTTTCTGTATTATTTCTTAAAACTGCATGTGAATCAACACTTATTTCAAAATATGAAGTAAAAAAAAAAAGTAACAGTTGCTAACTGCATGTACTGAGCTGCCAACTCAGTCTGATAGCTTACCATCATGCCAATTATATGTCCTATGAGATAAGGACGGACAAGTGAGCTTCACTTAGAAGAGCACCTTCCAAAAGTTTCATGTATTTGGCTCAGTGGTAAAGAATCCCCTTGCTAATGCAAGAGATGAGGTTTTGATCCCCAGGTCAGGAAATTCCCCGGTAGAAGGAAATAGCAAGCCACTTCCGTACTCTTGCCTGGGAAATTCTATGAACAGAGGAGTCTGGTGGGCTACTGTCCATAGGGTTACAAAAGAGTTGGACACAATTTAGTAACAAAACAACACACTTCAGGAAGGTCATTGCTAGTGGTAGAATTTGGGTTAAGATGTAATTTTCTCTTCCTCCATGTCTCATGCATGACTTGGGATTAGGAATCAAAATATCTGGAATGGCACCCAGCATTTAGTACCTAGGAAATGTACTGTGTTATAATAAATGGGTGGTTTTGTTCAGCTCTGAACCAGAGATATTGGACAGATGATATCTGATGGAGATATTGGACAGATAGCTCACGCTCTAGACCATATTGATGATCTTTATCCATGCACTTTGCCAGGTAATGCTGGAGACCATCTTATGTGAATGGAGCTTTGTTCCTGCTCTTTGACTTAGGTTTGGCCCTGTGGCTTGCTTTGGGCAATGGGTTATTACATATATAAGAAAGGAGAGGCTTGAAAAGCACTTATGTAGTTGAGTTTGCTCTCATGTATTTAGGCCATTAAGAGACCAAGGCCACATCAAGACTAGCCCACTGATCCTAAGAGGAGAATGAGAGAACTGTGGAGCAAAGTTACCGAGTTGAACTGTGCTAGCCAAATCTATCCTGAAGTGGAGTCCCTGATTGACCTAAAGATCCATGGCTAGACCCAGCCCAAAGCCATGGTCTGAGGGATGTGAGAGTTCTAACAATGACTGTTGTTTGAAGCCATGAGTTTTGAGGTGATTTTACATGCAGCAGCTGTTGTAGCCACTAAAATTGTGATAGATGACTTAGTTGATTTCAGATAGGTGGCTGGTATCCGGAAGACTGAGATAGGAGTAGGAGGGATAAATTTTATTATTTTGGACTCATCTAAATTAGAATACAAAGTAGCAACTTATTTACAGAAAATGGACAGATGCCAACTATTAGAGTTGAGGGAATAAGGTCTGCTGAAGTCATGTTTGAGGTTGTGTTTGAGGAGCTGTTTGAGATCATGAAGATAACCTGAGGCTGATACATCTAAGCTTTTCAATGAAATTTATTTGACTGAAGACCACGTGAGGCTGAATCAGTGGGGAGGGGTTAAGTGGCCCTAGCCATAAACTCTACAGAGACAGGAGTCAGGAAGTTAGTACTATTTCTTTCTAGATCAGGAAGTGGCACTTTTTTTTTCTTCTTCCTGTAAAGGGTCATATAGCAAATATGTTAAGCTTTATGGGCCATGCAATTTTTGTCATAATTACTCAATATGACTGCAGCACAAAAGCAAAGCCATAGGCAACATGTAAACAAATGAGGGTGACTGTTTTCCAATAAAACTTTATTTACAAGAACACAGACTGGAAGAAATGGACCCTCTAGCTATAGTTAAAGTCCCTTTGATCTAGTAATTGGATTATATTATTGAATAAGACATCTGAAATTAATTTTTTCTGAAAAATATAAGAGAAAGATGGCAAATATAAGGCACGTATACCTTAAAATTTCCCCTTAAGCCAAAAACAGTCATTACTAATTGATCCCAGAACCCTTCACCCCAGTTTAGGAACTGTGCTCTGAATTCTTCACAGCGAAGCAATATAAGCAGCTACTATCAATATGTCCAGGCTTTCCTGGTAGCTCAGATGGTACAGAATCTGCCTGTAATGCCAGAGACTCAGGTTCGATCCCTGGAATGGAAAGATTCCCCCAGAGAAAGGAATGGCAACCTACTCCAGTATTCTTGCCTGTAGAATTTCATGGACAGGGGAGCCTGGTGAGCTACAGTCCATGGGATCACAAAGAGTCAGACACGACTGAGCAACTAACACACACACACTATCAATATGTCACTGGATATAAGCTACATAAAAAAAATACAGCGAGAAATATACTGTAATTCAAAATTTGTCTTTTAGCTTCCAGGGAAGAAATATTACAGATTTAAAACAGTGATTGTGAATTTAAGAGCCACTTTTCTGACAACAAATCAGAGGTCTCTATAGTAAAATAATAATAATAGTAATATCAACTTGTAAAAATTGTTTCAAGTTAGATCATATCAAAGCATTTGCTTTCAACCTGCACATATTTGTTTTGAAATTATGAAACTTGAATTGAGGAGACAATAGGGGACATGAATACTTACAGGAGGGTGCAACTGGTTAAGGTAACATCTGGAATCCAGAACTGTAAAATGGAGAGGTGATGGGGAGGGAGGATTGTTTGTAAAATCAGGTAGGTTCCATGTGGGATGCCCCATGCATTCAGCTAGACCATGTGCCTGTGGACAAGGAGATATGGTGATGAGACAAATTGGATATGAATTCTGGGAACTCAGTCTCTAAGCTCAACAGATATGAATATAATCTTTGCCACAGAGCTGTAATGGCTGCAGGTGGGAGAAAGGTTTGAGGGAACATTGCAGACATTGGCAGCTATTTTGAGAAAGTCTTTCAAAATTAAAATGTATTTTCTCTTCATGGTTCAACAAATCCAATATGCATTATTGAACATGGTTTTTGGTAGATTCACTAGCACACTGAGCCTAAATTATCAGGCACATGATGACTTCTGAGCCAAATGGTTTAATTTCACTTTCAATTCCAAGATACCAGAGCTTGTAGCCAAAGCTGCTTGCAAAGCGGGCCTGAATGAGCTGCATCTGGTGTAACCAATAAGACATGACGCTGGCCTTCTGGACTAGCAGTGGGATTTCTCTTCGTCTCTGCCATTCTTTATGGCACCATTGGCCCTTTGTAACGGCTTGGGAACAGCTTGATCGCTGTAGGCATTTCTCTAGCAACCTCTCCCTCCACAGTCCACAAAGAAAGCCAGCCTGGGAAGTTGCAGTTAATCACATGATTTCAGTCTGCAGCCTCGGCTGAGGAGGAATTCTGATACTATCCCTTGAAAAGAGGTGGTAAGTCCTGGGTGTAATCTGGTGGCAAGTGGTTCAGGCATCAGCTGTCAGAGTCATTTAATGGCACAAACTCTGAGCAAATACTGAGCAAATGTTTGGGGGACTGTATATGCGGTGAAATAATTAAATGTGTCGGGTTATTCCTAGAAAGAGTTCCCCCAAAAGACTTGGAAGAGGTAAAAAGTGTAGAGCTATGACTTTTGAATGAGTCCATGGGAGTTTCTGATCCCTCAATAACAGAAAGCTTTCTTTTTTAATGTAATATTTGTTTTATTAACTTAACATTCTTCTTTTCCAAGTAATTTATAGCAAGTCGTTCTTATTTGTAGTTACATTTTCTATTTTTTTTTTTTTTCTGACAGTGTTGCACAGCATTTGGGATCTTAGTCCTCATCTTGGGATCAAACCCTTGCCCTCTACATTGATTCTTGTTGTTCACTAAGTCTTTTTAAAAGGTCTTAAGTAGAAAAGTACATGTTTGAGTGGACATGAACTTGGGCAAACTGCGAGAGATGGTGAGGGACAGGGAAGCCTACTGTGTTTCAGTCCATGGGGTTGCAAAGAGTTTGACATGACTTGGTGACTGAACAGCAACAACGACATATTTAGATTCACATGCACACACTACTATATACAAAATTGATAATCAACACAGGACCTACTGTGTAGCAGAGGGAACTCTACTCAATATTCTGTAATAACCTAATAGGGGAAAATATGAATAAATATATATATTTATTTTGAATACTGAATTACTTTGCAGTACACCTGAAACTGACACATTATAAATCAAATGTACTCAAATATAAATATTTCTAAGGTGCATATGAAGAAGGCAATGGCACCCCACTCCAGCACTCTTGCCTAGAAAATCCCAGGGACAGGGGAGCCTGGTGGGCTGCCGTCTATAGGGTCGCACAGAGTTGGACACGACTGAAGTGAAAAGCAAGCAGCAGCAGCAAGGTGCATATTTCCCCAGCATATTAAAGCCTGAGGTTTCTAAACAGAACCTGGAGGAGTCACCATGACAAACATTCTATTGATTCGATCTTTCAATAGAATTTGAGAAGAATTCTAATATTATTCTCCTTGTTCTGAACCCTCTCAGAAGGGTAGCAAAGAAGAGAGGATAGCACAGGGCTACGAGACCAAGAGTTAGGGGGGAGAATTAAAAGAAAAGGCTGAAGTCCACGCATGTGCAAGTCTTCTGGAGGAGTCTTTGCAGATGGGAACTGGATTTTGTATATCATAAAGGCTTCTGTTAATTATGTTCCTCTTATGACTCAGGCACTTGTAGTATGGCCAGCTAACAGAACATCTGTTTACAGAAAGGTGGTGAAATATGCAAAGTACTACTATTAATTAGGTTCCTACTCAACCCCTTTCATCTTCTTTCCAGATTGAAAGCTCAAGATCTTTCCTGGTTCTTTTATTAAGAGGAAAATGGCCAGCAGGGGAATGATGTGAAATTCACTGAGTCTGAATGAAATGCAAGAAATTATTATTGTAAGATAGTCTACCTAATTAATAATATTGTTAAATTGAACCTCAGTGTCTAGTTGACAGTTGACCTAGTATAACCTAATGCAAAACAGTAAAGGTTATCTAGGAAAACTCATGTTAAAGTTTATTAATGCTATTTTCCTCAGTCTGTATGCCTGCTGGTAAATCATTTATTTTTAGTGATAGAGCCATTACAGATTGAATATCCTACATTATGGTCCTTCTGTGTTATTGTAGGTATGGGACACATATATCTCCATCTGGCTATATGTGATTTGACTGGCTAGATGGGACAACCACTTTCTCTATAATGAAGTTCACTGTACAGAAATTCACAGGAAAATATTCTGAAAACTTTAAAATGCCAAACATTCACATCCTTACTAATGATCATATGGTATTTTTCTCTCTCAAATCCTATAACTGTACATTTTAACATAGTTGTAAACACAGTGTATACATATGGTTTTGTATTTTGCCTTCCTCACCTAACATATTGAATGCATATTTCCATAATGGTATACACAATACAATTTTAAAGCCCACAGACGGTTCAACATACTGATGTATTTAGTGAATTTAGATGTATTTTTAATACTTCTCTCTGCTCTGAAGCTAATATCCCAACATCTGCCAATTGGAAGTAATTTTTAACTGAATTAAATATGTATGTACTTGTTTCCCAGGACACAAGACTGGAAGATGCAAAATACAGTGTTTATACTTCTCACTAAGAAGAGCCATTGGCTCTGGGTACCACCACTATAATTCTGAACTCCAAACCCCCAGTGCCTCACTTGTGATAGCAGAGTCCCTTTGATGCTTCACATGTACTCTTAGAAAGTCATTATAGTTTCCCTCTTTGCCCGCATATGGCTCTCCATCTGCTACACACTGGGAACACTTAGTAAGTTTTTGTAGTCCCTTCACTGTCTTTGCAACTTTCTGGATATTGATGGGTTTTTTTGTCTGTTTGTTATTGATTTTTCCTGCTCTGGTCCTAGCTGCTCTGACACATGGGAAGTTACTGTCCTGAAGAGGGGAAAGGAATCTCTTTCCATCCTAGCAGCAATTATTTTGTTGATTCTCAACATAGAACAGACTTTTATTCACTCACTCATTTCTTCAAATGGTAATAAGCACTTCGGATGGTGCTGGTTTCAAACAAGGCACTGGGGATGCCTGGTGACTGTATAGACATGGTCTCTCCCTCAGTTTTGCAATTGTCTTTTGTTTCTTCACATTAGTAGGATTTTTCCTTTTATCTGACTTGCTTTTTTTTCTTTTTTCACTCTAGTGTGACTCCATCAACCCATCCTCCCAAAATGCAGTGAACTTCTCTGAGAATGATTGGACCCACACCACTGATACCCAATGATACCCTCAGGGTGGCACGATACACTTTCTCTTCTATCAAATTAAATCTTTCCTTATCTAATACTTTTGTTTAAAGTTTAAGGATATCTCTAGCATGGCCCCTGAGCCTCATTTTTAAAATATAATTTAATCAATTTATTTATTTATGACCATGTGTCTTCTCATTGCAGTGGCTTCTCATGTTGCAGAGCACAGACTCGAGCATGCACAGGCTTCAGTAGTTGCAGAGCATGGGCTCAGTTACCAGGGTCTAGAGCACAGGCTCAATAGTTGTGATTCACAAGTTTAGTTGCTCCCTGGCATATGGTATCCTCCTAGACCGGGGACTGAACCCATATCCCTTGCATTGGCAGGCAGACTCTTCACCACTAAGCCACAAGGTAAGGTCTGAGCCTCATTTTTGAATGTATAAATGCACTATGTCTGTTCGCTGTCTTGCCCATAAATGAACAATGAATGCCTATGGAGATACACAAAATCAGACCCTTTTTTGGACATCATTACCCATGCATAAATCTTTGTACATAAAACTCTACGTAAAGTACCTTGATCTGAATATAAGTAATGTAGAGCCATGTGTTTCCTAAGTTAATATGTATGCAATATGCAAAAATGGCTAAAAAGAAGTGCTATAGAAATAAAATAGCTGTTCATATTCAGGATTTCTGAGGCTGGTGACAGTATCCCAGCAACCATCATCTTGTACTTCAAACAACTAAGTTGTATGTTGATTAGTCAGGGAGGAAGTAGATGCAGGTGGAGAGGAAGACCACATGATAAATCAACCATTGAAAACCCTTGGGAGGAAAAACTTCCCATAAATGTCAGAAGGGTCCTGACATAACTATAACTATAGAAATACATACATAATAATCACTTTTTTGAGGTTTTCATCCATGCAGAACCAAGATCTAAGTGATACAGATGCCATCTTCAATTATTTATTGATGATTTATGTTTGAATGTTCTAACAATTCAGAGAGAATCCTCCTGCAACATGGGAGACCTGGGTTCAATCTCTGGGTTGGAAAGAGATCGAGGACTCTTGGTGAAGTTCTTTCACTCTCGTAGTCTCTCTCAACATTTTACATAACAAAGAGGAGAGCCCAGGCTCCAGCCCTCCTTCAAAGAGCTCTTCATTCTTTTGTGAGGGACTCAATTCACCCAGGGCACTACTGTGGGGATAAGATAATTTTCTGGAGTGATTCAAACAGGTTGGATTTCTGGCTTTGTCTTGGGAAGATGGCCATCTTAATTTCAGTTTATTCCACAATAAAGAGTAGCAGAATATACTACACCAAAATATGATTGTAGAAGTTCAAATATGCCACACTGCAATGGGTCCCTTTGGTTTATTGATTATTTTGAGCTATAGATTGTGCATGCTTCAGTTGTGTCTGACTCTTTGCAGCCCTATTGGACTATTACCCTTGAGGCTCCTCTGTCCATGAGATTCTCGAGGCAACAATGCCAAAATGGGTTGCCATGTCTTCCTCCAGAGGATCTTTCCAGCCCAGGTACTGAATCTGCATCTCTTATGTCTCCTGGATTGGCAGATTGATTCTTTACCAATAGTGCCTCTTGGGAAGTCTTATAGACTTGTAAAATACAGTAAATGCAGGGAGAGGTTATCTCTGAATTTTCCTTACTTCCTAAAGACAGATCCTCCAAAAGAAATTCAACTGTCATAAATCCCCTCCCCAGGATTTTCATCAACCGAGAAAGATTGACTCTTATCACAGGAGAAGAGTCCAGAAGTCAACACCACATCCAGACAGATTTTGTCACCAACTACCATACTTCCCATCAGTTCTTCATAGGACCATATATCTTTCCTAGCAACCATTCACTCTCTCCCTAAGGAGTCTAAATACCTCCTCCCTAATCTAATGAAGATAGTGTTCCTACGTGTTAGTTGCTCAGTTGTGTCCAGCTCTTTGTGACCCCCATGGACTATAGCCCACCAGCCTCCTCTGTCCATGGAATTCTCCAGGCAAGAATACTAGAGTGGATTGACACTCTTCTTCAGGGGATCGTCCCAACTTGGAGATTGAATATCAGTGTCCTGCATTGGCAAGTGGATTCTTTACCATCTGAGCTACCAGGGAAGCCCAGGAAGATGATAGTCTAAATTTTAAGCCACCTTGAGGAGTTACTCATTTTGCCCTGGTTATCACCCATGGATACATGAGGTATGCATGCACACTTGCTAAGTCACTTCAATTCTGTCCAACTCTTTGTGATTCTATGGACTATAGAATCCAAACTACAGGCTCCTCTGTCAATGGGATTCTCCAGGTGAGAATGCTGGAGTGGGTTGCCATGCCCTCCTCCAAGGGATCTTAGCTACCCAGGGATCAAACTCGTGTCTCCTGCAGCTCTTACCACGAGCAGATTCTTTACCGCTGAGCCGCCAGGAAAGCCCATATGAGGTATATGTTTGCATAAACATCTGTTTGTTCTCTTATTCTAGTCTAGTGGGCTTTTTCCAAAATGATGACTTCTGAAAGGATAAACTAGATATTTAAGGGGAATTAAATCATGTTGAAAAAATGGTTTAATCATGAACAACACTTATTTAATAATTACTGAATACACTTGTCATAAAATACCAATTTTATGACATTACCCATATACAATAATGCTTTTTAGCTTGTTTCACAAACCCTTAAAATGATTCCACTTGTTTTGTTCCATCTCAAATTGCCCCATGCCAACAAGGAAACTCTACCCTGGACACTACTGTAACATAGGTCTCCTTGAGTGGGTAACATGACAGTTGCTGTCATTTATGGTAAAAGCAGAGAGAAAAACAATACATTCCCCAAAGTGATAGGGCAGGAGAAGAAAAAGAGGATTTTAGTGTTAATAGGAGAACTGCCTGAAATAATTTGAATTCTGGTGGGAGAAGGATTTTGTGCTTTCTTCAGCTGCTCCCTATCTTCACCTTCATAACTTCCACCTTCATGTGTCTTTTTTTTTTTTTTTTGTAATGAGAAAAAGCAGAAATTTATTAACATGTGCATTGTGCATACACATTGGAATACTCAGGGATGAGGAACCCAGAAAGGTGTTTAGAACTTATACACCATATAAAGACATTCCATATAAGACATATACCATATAAAGATAAGAATTCAAGCAGTGCTTTATTTTTTATTTATTTTGTAGGTCCAAAGACAGCTCTCTTGAACTGTGGTACAAGTAAAGAGATAACATGCATGATCAAAGAATATTCTTCAGAGATTTTGAAAATGAGTTCAACTTATATGTATATAAACAAAGGAAAAGAGGTTTCAGGCTTCCGGGTGGTGGAGGCAAGTTTTGGGAAAGCAGTCAGGAAAGGTGGTAAGCAGAAGTTGTTAGTAAAGTTTGCTATACAGATTGAAGTCAGTGCCTTATCCTTAGATAGAGGGTTGTTAATAATCCTCCTCATCTTGGTACAGGAGAGGGAGGTAAAAAGGTAAAAAAATTTAAAATTTAAAATTTAAAAAGGTAAAAAAAAAGGTAAAAAAATTTACCTTTATAAATGTAAATTTTCTTTATAAAAGGAAAATTTGTGTCCTAATTTTTCTTATTTTCTGGCATATAGTTGCTTTACAGTGTTGGGGGTGGGCTGGGAGGGAGGTCCAAGAGAGAGGGGTTATATGTATACAGATAGCTGATTGACTTAATCATGCAGCAGAAACTAATATCTTCACATGTTTGTTAGATTCCTTTGAACACACAGTGGGAGTCAACCATAAAGAAAGAATAGAGCCTCACCCTTCGTGAATACAGAAATTGATCGTGTTACTGGTTATAAAAGAGAAGAGACCCTTTGGGACAGTAAAAAATTCCATGGAACTTAGGAATTCAGTCAAGGTTGTGAGCAAGAGATTAGTTGAAACAGTGATGTGGAAACCCCTGTATTAGCGGCTTAAAATTTTTTGTTTTTCTTCTTGACCAGGACTCTGCCATGGGTAGGAAGGGGTCTCCAAGTGAGGTGGAAGTCTAGAGATTACAGTGCAGGGGTGCTCAGGACTAAGACTAACATGAGTCATTCATGTTCTTGGCTACCCTAGTGGATCAAATGGTAAAGAATCCACCTGTAATGCAGGAGACCTGGGTTCGATCCCTGGGTAGGGAAGATCCTCTAGAGAAGGGAATGGCAACCCACTCCAGTATTCTTGGCTGAAAAATCCCCATGGACAGAGGAGTCTGGCGGGCTACAGTCCATGGGGTCACAAGCAGTCAGACACAACTGAGCTATTAAGCACATTCACATTACATTACTGAAAAGATTCAATGTTAAATAGTCAGATTGTAGTGGGTAAAAGTAGATTGGATATTTGACCAGCTACACAAACCTGTGCAAATCCAGTGATAAGAAGATAAGAATTAAAAACAAGGCTTTATTTTTTATTTGGACTTCCCTGGTAGCTCAGGTGATAAAGAATTTGCCTGCAGTTTAGGAAACCAGAGTTCAGTTCTTGGGTCATGAAGATTCCCTGGTGAAGAGAATGGCAACCCACTCCAGTATTCTTGCCTGGAAAATTCCATGGGCAGAGGAATCTTGTGGGGTACAGTCTATGGGGTCACAAAGAGTTGGACACAACTGAATGACTAACACACAAACACAATTTTTATTTATTCTGTAGGTCCAAAGGCAACTCTCTTGAACTGTGATACAAGTAAAAGGATAGCATGCATATTAAAAGAATATTCTTCAGAGATTGTGAAAATGAGTTCAATTTACATGAAATGATAGAAAATGAAACCATCCAAACATCAGTATTCTCAATTCTTCTCTGAGGCATAAAATACCACAGCTTAATAGAAAAGTTATAAATGAGCTACAGGGAGAAAAGAAGAAAATCTTCAGCCCCAGAGCAAGCTTTCTCTTTATTGTTACCCTGATAAAACTAGAATCTATCAAGAAAAATTACCATCATCACAAATTTTGATCATCCATTTTACAACCAGTGATGAGAAAGGAATGGCTAAGGACAAAGTTAAAAGATTTGCCTCAGATTATTAACACTACTGCTTCATTTTAATATACAAATATGAAATAACAATTATGCAGCAATCCTTTGTAAATTCTACACTGTACCAAGTAGTACATGTTCTTAGCTACACTGAAGAAACAGGAAATAATTTTATTAGTAAGTGCCTCTCTCTATACTCCAGCCTGTTTCTCTTCTTGCTCCTCATGCTGTAATACAGCTTGAAAATCTCCACAGTAACATCTAGACACATATCTCTCTATAGGAGTAAATATTTTTCATTTGTCTCACATATTTGTTTTATTTAATACATGGGTTTGTCAGCAATCTACATTCACTTGAAAATTGTATTTATATAGACATACGCCTGTACGCATGCACATATACATCCAAATTTCCAAACAGTTTCAAATAATTTAGGAAACATGGACACAGTTAGCACTAGTTAGTTAAAAGTAATGAGACTGAAAGCATTACATGAGGGACAATAATTGCACCAAAAAGATGGGATAAGATATTTTAAATATTCTGAAAGTCCAACAGTCTGAGAAGAAAGGATGATGTTTCGTATCCTTCTGTAATTCTCATGTGATAAAAAAAAAAAAAGATGTAAAAGACAAACATGTCCTGATCCTTAGTTGATACAGGTATTCATTGAGTTGTATTTTACAGAAAGACATTGATAGTCTGATTAAAAAGAGTCCTACCATCCTGAGTAAAAGATCTAGGTACTAAGTGTACAGTTTTCGGTAAAGGTCAATGTGTACTGAATTGGTAGCATACACATCTTAAAAGCTTCATAGGGGTAATCCATCAGAAACCGTTCTGAGAGGTCAAGCAAGGGGAACACAGTTGTTAATATTAATACTTAGTGAATTAGGAAAGAACCATCTGTTTCTACGTGCCTTCACGTGTTTTTCTCTCTCCTGCCACCCATTCAAATTCTCTTCCCTTCTGCACATCGAAATCTATTCCCGGGGACATTTGACAATTACTGGAGTCCACATTTTTGGATTCTGTCATATTTGCATTTTAAGATTTGCCTTCAGTATGAAAAGAAGGGATTTTGCCTTAGTTATTCATTCTTAGAGGGAGAGGAAGAGAGTTATCTGGGGTCAGGATGAGAGGGTTTCTTGATGGCTGCCTGTTTCTTAAACTGGCAATGACTTCAATGCAATCAGTTGGATGACACATGAACCTGTAATGGACAAGCAAATGAGGCAGTTGCCCCTTCACCACTGATTAAGTATTTTTATCATAAATGTTTTAAAAAATATATTCAGCACAGATGACTATCATCTCTATTATATGGTTTGGGGAAGTTGCATGAGATGGTGTGGAATCAAAATCTTGAACCTTTTCTCATAGATTTCATTAGTTGAAGATATGTAATTTAGCACCCATATTAATTTAATGCCTGTAATAATTAGATACTGTAAGAAAGAGATTTTGAGTTAACAATGGCGATAGTGCTGGCAGATGGACCACAGTGTGGTTTAAACGGGTCATTGGAACAGGTGGCCGTGAGGTTCATGTCCATTTGGTGTCATTTGCCATCTCCATGACCATGGACAAGCAAACCTAAGACTTGGTTTCCTAACCTATAAATTGCAATTACACTTTCCCTCCTATAGGAGATCATTGTGACAAATACTTTAGATAATGTATACAAAGTGATTAATGCTACACCTTGAACATAGTAACTGTTCCAGGTAAATATTACCATCATCACTCTACTATAACTAAAACTGTTATTATTTCATGCACTTGTTCAAAAATACAGATGATATGTAAGCATATGAAATTTCTGATGTGCATAGAATAGGTAAAAATTAGCATAAATATTTCCTTTCTCATGAGCTTTGCATAACGATCATCTGCTAATGAATTTAGAAAAAAAAATTTTTAATAAGAGTTAAAAGTTTTATGTAGAATTGAGTTTATTTTCATGTTCTTTGACAGTTAGAAGCAAAAAGAGATTTTTTTTTTTTAATCTTGGAGAACTCCATTAAATCAAATGCTTTGAAATATTTTATTTTTTAAAAATGTTAATTTGGAGTTCTTACAAAAGAATGAGATCTAAAAGCTATCAGATGGCAGGCCAAAAGAAAACTGGGCATAGTCTTCAGAAAAGAATATTTTATACCTCATCCTTCATCTATTTTTGGTTAAGTTTCCATGGAGTTATATCCTTGTGGGGTAATTGGACTATGCTGATGTCTGAGAAGCAAGAAAATAGTCTAAAAAACTAAATCTGAAATCTCCCAAAAATGGTCCTTTCTGAAGCATTCAAGAAAGGCCAGGCTTCTCAGATTGTTATTCAAGGATTGTCTGAATAATCACATGGGACACTTGTTAAAATGCAGATTACTAAACCCTACAGAGGCCCCACTAAATCAGAATAGTGTCCCCGTAATGTGGATTTTAATAGTCCCCTTATATTATTTAAAAACCATTGTAGTGAATGTTGGATAAATAAATACTTTCTTTGGCTATTTTAGAGGAAGGTGATTCTTTTACTAGTATTATTTTTAGAAGAAATAAAATGATAGCCAGGATGTTTCATCATTGTCATTTGTTTTTGGCTTTTCCCATGTTGTTGAATATGGTCCTGATACCTGATAATACCAAGCAATAGAAATGAACTTTAAATGCTGTGTGCCATGGACTGTAAACATTTAGAAGTAGGATGCTTGGGCAGAGTCTGTATAGCTGTTTGTCCATTTTCGTGTCCATTTATAGCTCCTGTACATATCTACTTAACTGAAATCTATTTAACTCAATGGGCTCCCCTGGTGCTCAGTGGTAAAGAATCCACCTGCCATTGCAGGAGACATATATTTAATCCCTGGTTCAGGAAGATCCCCTGGAGAAGGAAATGGCAACCCACTCCACTATTCTTGCCTGGAGAATCCAATGGACAGAAGAGTCTGGCGGGCTGCAGTCCATGAGGTCACAAGAGTCAGACACAACTGAGTGACTTTCACTTTTACTTTCAAGGGGGTGACAGACACTCCTGGGATTCCCTCATAGCTCAGTTGGTAAATAATCTGCCTGCAATGCAGGAGACCTGGGTTTGATTCCTGAGTGGGAAAGATCCCCTGGAGAAGGGAATGGCAACCCACTCCAGTATTCTTGCCTGGGAAATCCCATGGACAGAGGAGCCTGGCAGGCTACAGTCCATGGAGTTGCAAAAGGATCAGACACAACCTAAGGACAACAAACCTTTAACTCAGTCTCAAACATTTAACTCACATTTAACTCAGTCTCTAGAATACTTGAAATCAGCACTGGGGATGTGTGGGAATCTCAGATAACAGGCAGATTGAGACACAGAGAACATTACCTCTATGTACAATTTTTAAATGAGATATTAAATGATACTTTAAAACTAATCTTCAAAGAGAGAAATTTTTTTCATGCTCCCTGTAGGCTTTATCTCTTCTGCGATAGACATATTCATGCATTTGGAAAACAGATGCTATGAAAACTGTGAGTAGCCTTTTCAAATGTGGTGTTAGAGGAATCATTGAAAGAGGAGAAAGAAAGACTAGAGTCCAGAAAAATAAAAGGAAAGGTACACATTAAAATGGCCTAATAAAACTATTTAAAATGGACTTCCTTGGTAGCTCAGTCCATAAAGAATCTGCCTGCAGTGCAGGAGACCTGAGTTCAATCCCTGGGTCAGGAAGATCCCCTGGAGAAGGAAATGGCAACCCACTCCATTATTCTTGCCTGGAGAATTCCATGGACAGAGGATTCTGGTGGGCTTCTGTCCATGGGGTTGTAAAGAGTTAGACACAACTGAGCACCTAACACACACACAATAAAATTTAAATTTCTAAAATATGATTTCATACATTTTCATGTGGTCATAATTTTAATAGATCACCACCAAGATAGAGTTGGGGTTTCTGCCAAATCTCCTAATTTCTTTGCAGTGGAACTCATAAAACTTGAGAAGAGAAAGAGGGAAAGAGAGAGGCAGAGAGAGAGAGAGAGAGAGAGAGAGAGAGAGTGTGTGTGTGTGTATGTGTGTCAAACAGTCAAATGTTATAAACTCTTCTTTAAGGTAAAAATTCTACTTGAAATTTCCAACATGATAATGAAAAACCAGACGCGAAAGAGGGCATGGAAATGAAAAGAATTGCTGGGAAGTGAGATAAGTTTATGACATCAATATTTTTGAGCCCTATCATAAAAAAAAAAAAGTACTCAGAACACCATGTTTTAAATCAATAACATAGTCAAACAAACAAAGCAAAACCCTGCATGTGCGCACGTGCACACACACACACACACACACACACACACACACACACACACACACACAAACATATCCCTTTGTAATAAAGAGTACATTATCTTCCAAGAAAAAAAAAAGGCAAGAGTTTCAGGGGATTAGAGACAGCTTTTTCTCATCCAAATCTCATAGTATGTTTCTCTGTTAGAATGCCTGAAATTTCTCTGCCTCATATTCCTTGATTTCTCTTCTTAATATTGCTTTCTGGCCTTTGGACAAAGCGTTGAGTGGCAGCCAGTCAACACATTATAAGTAAGGAAGCTTGAAAATGACTGGAAATCACAATTACTTCTTGTTGCTAGAAAAGTGAGAATACTTGTGATTAGGACTACACTGTATTCACTGTCTACCCCATTCTTGATTACTGAGGACTTTGTTCTCTAGGCTTTAGAAATGGACTTGTGGTTTGCCTGATGAATTCAAAGCCATATGACCAATGCTTTAATTGTTATAAATAATTTTTGTCTTATATGCAGCAATGTAGAAATTCATGATCAATGATTACCATTTTCTGATTTCTGTACAAAAAAGATCTTCATGACCCAGATAATCACAATGGTGTGATCACTCACCTAGAGCCAGACATCCTGGAATGTGAAGTCAAGTTGGCCTTAGAAAGCATCACTACGAACAAAGCTAGTGGAGGTGATGGAATTCCAGTTGAACTATTTCAAATCCTGAAAGATGATGCTGTGAAAGTGCTGCACTCAATATGCCAGTAAATTTGGAAAACTCAGCAGTGGTCACAGGACTCGAAAAGGTCTGGTTTCATTCCAATCCCTAAGAAAGGCAACGCCAAAGAATGCTCAAACTACTGCACAATTGCACTCATCTCAAACGCTAGTAAAGTAATGCTCAAAATTCTCCAAATCAGGCTTCAGCAATACATGAACCGTGAACTTCCATATGTTCAAACTGGTTTTAGAAAAGTCAGAGGAACCAGAGATCAAATTGCCAATATCTGCTGGGTCATCGAAAAAGCAAGAGAGTTCCAGAAAAACATCTACTTCTGCTTTATTGACTATGCCAAAACCTTCGATTGTGTGGATCACAATAAACTGTGGGAAATTCTGAAGGAGATGGTAATACCAGACCACCTGACCAGCCTCTTGAGAAACTTGTATGCAGGTCAGGAAGCAACAGTCAGAACTGGACATGGAACAACAGACTGGTTACAAATAGGAAAAGGAGTATGGCAAGGCTGTATATTGTCACCCTGCTTATTTAACTTATATGCAGAGTACATCATGAGAAATGCTGGGCTGGAGGAAGCACAAGCTGGAATTAAGATTGCCAGGAGAAATATCAATATCCTCAGATATGCAGATGACACCACCCTTATGGCAGAAAGTGAAGAGGAACTAAAAAGCCCCTTGATGAAACTGAAAGAGGAGAGTGAAAAAGTTGGCTTAAAGCTCAACATTCAGAAAACTAAGATCATGACATCTGGTCCCATCACTTCATGGGAAATAGATGGGGGGGCAGTGGAAACAGTGACAGACTTTATTTTTTTGGGCTCCAAAATCACTGCAAATGGTGACTGCAGCCATGAAATTAAAAGACGCTTACTCGTTGGAAGGAAAGTTATGACCAACCTAGATAGTATATTAAAAAGCAGAGACATTACTTTGCCAACAAAGGTCCGTCTGGTCAAGGCTATGGTTTTTCCAGTGGTCATATATGGATATGAGGGTTGGACTGTGAAGAAAGCTGAGCACCAAAAAACTGATGCTTTTGAAGGGTGGTGTTGGAGAAGACTCTTGAGAGTCCCTTGGACTTCAAGGAGATCCAACCAGTCCATCCTGAAGGAGATAAGTCCTGGGTGTTCATTGGAAGGACTGATGCTGAAGCTGAAACTCCAGTACTTTGGCCACCTAATGGGAAGAGTTGACTCATTGGAAAAAACCCTAATGCTGGGAGGGATTGGGGGCAGGAGAAGAAGGGGACGACAGAGGATGAGATGGCTGGATGGTATCACCGACTCGATGGGCATGAGTTTGAATAAACTCCAGGAGTTGGCAATGGACAGGGAGGCCTGGTGTGCTGCGATTCACAGGGTCACAAAGAGTCAGACACAACTGAGCGACTGAACTGAACTGAACTAATCCCTCAATCTCTTGACATTTTGGGTTAATGTGTATTTTGGTTCAGATGTGAAACACTGACAGTGAGAATGGATTTCTTTCTTAATTCATCATGGCTTTCTGGTAAAGAGTAAACCCCTCTAAAACTTCTGAGATGGGAGTCTTTTGTCAATCCAGTGTTTCACCTAATTGCATCCCTGTGACTGTTCTGGATCTTTTGATCCTCTCTTTACCACTGCTTTTTAGATTTTATCTTTAGTTCAATATTAGATCTTTCTTATTTTCTTTCTGGTTCTCAGTATCCCTTGGCAACCAACTCTAAGATCTCTTCCATTACTCTGAAGATATGGAGATCAAGTTGATGTTTCATTCTCAGTGTTCAAATGAGAACCTCATTTCTTCTAAGTTCTATCATTGACTGTATTTTACATAGTCCCATCCATTGTTCTTCACCAAACAACTCCCAGACTTGGAACCATTAAACTAATCCATTCTTCTCTTTTCACTGCTTGTCTTGAGGGGTTAGCCTATCTGTACAATTTTCTGTTGTACAATATCTCCAGTATCTTCAGGTTACCAGTAAACACCACAATCAATACTCTGGAAGCCCACACCCACCTCCAAGTCCTTCCTACCTTCCCATGGTGTCAACTTTATATCCCATCTGCATTACCTGAACTGATTGAATACAGGTGTGACTTCATCACAGAGATTCTTGAGGATGTCATGAATGTATCAGAATCTGAGATAATATATAGATCACTTTTTTAAAAAATTCTTTTTATTGACGCATAAGTGCTTTACAATGCGCTGTTAATTTTTGCTATATAGCAAAGTGAATCAGGATGTATATATACATATATCCCCTCTTTTTTAATTTCCTTTCCATTTAGGTCACCACAGAGCATTAAGTAGAGTTCTTTGTGCTATACAATAGGTTCTCATTAGTTATCTATTTTATACAGACTGTCCTACAGAGTGAAGTCAGGAAGAGAAAAACATCTATCATATATTAATGCATATATGTGGAATCTAGAAAAATGGTACTGATGAATTTGTTTACAAGGCAGAAATAGAGACAGGCATAAAGAACAAATGTATGAACACCAAGGAGGAAAGAAGGTATGGGATGAATTGGGAGATTGGGACTGGCATATATGAACTGGTTGATCATTTATTAACACAAATGAAAAACAGGCACAATAATTTTTAGGTGATGTGTAAAGATTTCTTATTAACAAAATGTTAATATTCTCTTGAACACACATTGGCACTCAGGGTTTCCTAGTACCACGATCACCAACATCACACTGTAATTTTGTATTTTGATAGTGCTTTCTCACTTTTGAAAGTTCCCTCACTCCACTTATTCATTTAACCTCACAATCACTCATTCAGTTCAGTTCAGTTCAGTTGCTGTCGTGTTTGACTCTTTGCGTCCCCATGAACTGCAGCACACCAGGCCTCCCTGTCCATCACCAACTCCCAGAGTCCACCCAAACCCACGTCCATTGAGTCGATGATGTCATCCAACCATCTCTTCCTCTGTCATCCCCTTCTCCTCCTGTCCTCAATCTTTCCCAGCTTCAGGGTCTTTTCAAATGAGTCAGCCCTTCGCATCAGGTGGCCAAAATACTGGAGTTTCAGCTTTAACTTCAGTCCTTCCAATGAACATCCAGAACTGATTTCCCTTAGGATGGACTGGTTGGATCTCCTTGCAGTCCAAGGAATTCACAAGAGTCTCCTCCAACATCACAGTTCAAAAGCATCAATACTTCTGCACTCAGCCCTCTTTATAGTCCACCTCTCACATCCATACATGACCACTAGAAAAACCATAGCCTTGACTGGATGGACCTTTGTTGACAAAGTAATGTCTCTGCTTTTTAATATGCTGTCTAGGTTGGTCATAACTTTCCTTCCAAGAAGTAAGCGTCTTTTAATTTCTTGGCTGCAGTCGCCATCTGCAGTGATTTTGGAGCCCCCCAAAATAAAAAGTCAGCCACTGTTTCCACAGTTTCTCCATCTATTTGCCATGAAGCGATGGGACCGGATCACAATCACTCATTAGCTTTGGCATTTACTAGAGCACTGTCATTCCTTAAATGGGATCTCATCTATAGTCATCACTTAGGCAAAAAATTGTGTACAGTAGAAAGTGCACTTCAAAAATATCTAGAAAAGTTCATGAAAATAGCACAAATGATTTTATGTTTATTTCAACTTCCTCATGAAACCAATCCAACCAGTTTTTCCTGCTACATTGAAAAAGGTTACTATTTCTTTGGTTGAGTACCAGATGAAGTAATTTATAATTATTTGAGATTTTCTTGTTGAAAAACTATTATTATTGTTGTTATTTGCTGAATATATACAGTTGAATTTTCACAAGTCTAATGCTACTGGAGTATTTCTATGTAAGGACAAGAAATAAAGATGAAATAAGATTAAGCAGGGCTTCCCAGGTGGTGCTAGTGGTAAAGAACTAACCTGCCCATGCAGGAGATATATAAGACTCAGGTTTGATCCCTGGCTTGGGAAGATCCCCTGGAGGAGAAAATGGCAACCCACTAGTCTTGCCTGGAGAATCCCATGGACAGAGGAGCCTGCAGGGCTACTGTTCAAGGGGTCACAAATAGTTGGACAGAACTGAAGTGACTTAACACCACACACAAGATTAAGCAATTTGCCTAAAGTCACAGCTAGACACTGGAAGAAATGAGTTTATAACTCAAGTCTCCTTATAGTAAATGAGGTGCTTTTTCTCTTAGACGAACGTTTGTTAATTTGTTCCACCTCTGGAAATTGACTCACTGGTAGTGTTTCCCAAGTTTCTAGGTCAAGTAGGATTCTGAAGCTGAGTCTTGGGCTAGCAAGTAAAATCATAATAGTTATCAGTTTGCCATGAACAAGAGTAGACAGAAGTGATATGCTTGCATTCCATTAAGATTCAGGAATAGTTCTTTTTTTTTTGTCCTATACAAACACATGAAGATTTTAAACCCAAGAATTAAATCATATCTTTCCCGTATGGTCTTGGTTAAATTAGAAGGCTTAAGAAATAAGAGGAAACATTAACATAAAAGATAATTGGTTGACTAATTTTTAAGTGTATTTTTATGATGGGCACATTCTTAAAGTATTCATTAACTAATGGAATTATGGCAGTGTGTGATTGCTATCTCTACAGAATAGGTTAAAAAGTGCAGAGTCATAATAGCCTCTTGTCTTTCAAAGAGCTGGGAGGTGGACTCGTCTCACTTGTCTCTACTGAGAAGGATCAAGGGTCTTACTGATATTCAAGGTTCTGTTCACAGAAGCTTCAATAAGCTGCCTCATTTAGGAGCTGCCCTGGAGGATGAGGGGAAGGGAGAGGAGAAAATGCTGTCATTGCGTGCGTGCGGGAAGCAGCCATTTAGACAAAGAGTAGAATTAGGTTCATGATTCCTGGGGGACTTATCTTGATAAAAATCTTTCACCCAACTTCCTTCAAGGCTTCAAAGACCGAGACCTGTCAGTTCTCTAAGCTTTTCTGGTAAATACCTTGCATGGTAGCCCCTGGGTATGCAATATGAGGGGACAGCTTGAGGATAATCTTGTAGAATGCCTCCTAGGAGTTTCTTTCAGGAACAGGACTGGGTTCCCCATTCACTCTGATGTAAGAGGCCGACCACTTGCTCTAGTTTGATAGGAAAGGAGGGCATCTGTTATCTAACAGAGAAGAGCAAACCTGACTCCATATTGCATCTATCCCTTCAGCTCTAATCTTTGTGCTCCTTTGCCTGTGCTTAATCATGCTGACTCTGCATCTTTTGTAAAAGAATATTGCCTACAGTCAGAAATAAATAGGGTAGTTTCGACCTTTAAAGGTATAACGTTTTTCCATTTCATAGAGATAAAAAATTAAAAACAGAATATATTTGTCCTGTTGGAGGTTTGTAGGAACATTGTTGTCAGACCAACCTGGACAGTTGCAAGAACAAGGGATTCCTGCACCAAGAAATCTGCAACAAACACCCACATTCTGTCTCATTTTAGTATAAAAGAAGTCTGAACTCTAACTCAGGTAAGATAGCTCTTGGGGACACAAATCCACCATCTTCTCATTCTGCTGGCTTTCCAAATCAAGTCTTCTCTTCACTTACTGGCCTGTTGTGTGGTGAACAGTACAGGCTTGAACTGAGTAATATGTCTACTCTGGAATAGACCACAGAGCAGCCTGATATTCTGCTGTCACCCAGCCCTTGATTTTCACTTTGCTCTGAGGAATCTTTTTTTTTTTTTTTTTTTTCAGTGCCTTTTACCCTTCCCAGGTGTGTGACCCATTCTCCTTCACACTTGGGAGAAAACTCTAACATCCTAAGGTACATTATTAATTTTACTAAAGGTTTGGGTGTCATAGATGGTAGCAGAGTACAGCAGGGAAGCGTTCTGATTTTTCTGAATTAGAGACAACTTAGTCTTGAATAATAGACATTAACATTCCTAAAATATTCCTCAGTTATTCTGGTCACCTGGATTTTCTCTCTGCATGTTTTACTCCTTAGCTGTCTTTGCCTCCTTCATGGCCCTCTCTTCTTTGCTTCAGAAATGTCAAACCTAGTTCTTCTCCTAGAATACTCTGCAGGGGTCCTCACCCCATACTCCTTGGTTGCCATCTGGAGTTCTTAAATTCCAGAATCCATTACTTACAGACAAATTTCACACTGATTCCCCATCACAAAGCAGGCTCTGTACTTATTTTGCAACTCCAAAATACACGTGAGAAGCTTTTCTATCCCAAAGCACCTGCCTTTGAATTTCACATGTTCTTGGAATGTGGAAACTGTAGCAAGCTTTTATTTGTTTTAACAGTAATTGTTTCCCTTCTAGAGAGAGAAAGAAACAGAAAGACAGAGACAGGGGGAAAATTAATGTGCATTGAATGTCTAGGTAAGCACTTGGCATGATACTGAAAATTTTTGAATGGTTTTATTTTTAATTCAAATAACATAGTATATCTACCTCTTTTGAGGCTATGTAACCAGGACTCCAACACATGAGCACTGAATTCAAACTGACCAATTTCAAATTTCAGCCCTCACGTTTCTTCAAGATTTTAGGTGAGCTACTTAACATTTCAGATTATCTAAAAGTAGAGACAATAACAATACAATAAACAAAGACTTATTGTGAGGATTAAATGAGATACTCATGAAAGCAATGCACACAGAGCTTCTATTACTTCTATGGCAGTTACCATAAAGATGGTGATCATGAGGATGAGGATTTATTAAGAAACTCTTTCTCCACCCTCGAGGGAGAGAGACAAAAAAATGCTTACTTCAACTTCCATGAAATGATCACACTTGGGGAGATTAAAGCCAAGGAAGTCCAAAGATAACCCTGGCCAAAACACCCTCACATTATACTATCTTTGTAGAGTGCCAGGTTTACTGAGGACCCATCAAGAAGGGGATCATGTACATTAGCACTAGTCTGGAGAGTTATACCCCAGAGCATTAATTTTTGCTTTCAGGGACACCCAATCATAGAAAATCCTTTTGTCTTTTACAACTTCAGATATGTCTATGTCAATTTACTAACAGTTGTTCATTGCTAATAGGTTATGAGGAAAGGATAATGAAAGTTAACAAAACAAGCAAAACAGCACAACTATCTAAACTTGACCCTGGCCTGCTATTTACATGTCCAGTCTCAGTTCATTTGCTCTGCCCTGTCTTTTGAACCTATCAATGTGTGGGTGCACATAGCAAAAGGGAGTTTATTGATGTTATTAATTCAGTCCTGAATATGCATTGGAAGGACTGATGTTGAAGCTGAAACTCCAATACTTTGGCCACCTGACGCAAAGAACTGACTCATTTGAAAAGACCCTGATGCTGGGAAAGATTGAAGGTGAGAGGAGAAGGGGATGACAGAGGATGAGATGGTTGGATGTCATAGCGGACTCAATGGACATGAGTTTGAGTAAGCTCCGGGAGTTGGTGATGGACAGGGAGGCCTGGCACGCTGTAGTCCATGGGGTCACAAAGAGTTGGGCATGACTGAACTGAACTGAGCTCAACTCAACTCAACTGAAGTAAGAAGATTGCTCTGGATTATCGAAATGGACTCAATGTAATCTCAAGGGTCCTTAAAAGAGGGAGGTGAGGAGGTCAAAGAAAATTACCATATGTAACAATGGAAGTGAGTAATTGGAACAAAGCAAGGAAGGGGCCATGAGCGAACTAATACAGGAAGTTTATAGAAACTGAAAAAGATAAGGGAATAGGTTCTCTTTGAAGTCTCCAGAAGGAGTGCAGCCTAACACCTTGGTTTTAAATTTCAGATGACCAGAACTATAAGAAAATAAATGTGTGTTGTTTTAAGCCACTAAGCATGTGGTAATTTGTTAGAGAAGCAATAGAGAATTAATACAAGATCTATCTTTATTATGTATATATCAATAAATTGTTCTTTCTTTTTTTTTAGTTGCTGAGTAGTATTCCAAGGTGTGAAGGTGCTGCACAATTTGTTTAACCATTTACCTGTTGAAGGACATCTGAGTTATTTTCACTTATTAAATATTATGAATAAACCTGCTATGAACATTTGTATACAGGCTTTTGAGTAAATATAAATTTTCATTTCTCTTCAATGAATATTCAAGAATGTAATTTTTAGGTTATAATTTAAGTACATGTTTAGCTTCATAAGACAACAAAATTTTCCTCCTACTAATTTTTCTGAGGTAACCAATTTGAAAGGTACCATAAGACTAGACTAAAATGCTTTTGACTACTTTCACTCTTACATACAGGTTGAGCCCCAGAGTTGCAGAAGCAGGAAGCAGGATCCAATTTCAATATAATACTTAACTAAGTATATAGTTGCTAACTATTTCAGATACAGTATAGAAGAGGGTGGACAAAAAGGAACCTCTAATATTGCTAAAAATAAGATTCCTCCCAAAGACCAAGAACTGGGGTCTAACCAAGGAACTATTTTACTTCTCTGTAGAACAGAGGAACCTCATAATAACTGCTTAGCATGATTTGAATCAAGATTGCTGGGAGAAATATCAATAACCTCAGATATGCTGATGACACCACCCTTATGGCAGAAAGTGAAGAGGAACTAAAAAGCCTCTTGATGAAAGTGAAAGAGGAGAGTGAAAAAGTTGGCTTAAAGCTTGACATTCAGAAAACTAAGATCATGGCATCTGGTCTCATCACTTTATAGGAAATAGGTGGGGAAGCAGTGGAAACTGTGTCAGACTTTATTTTTTTGGGCTCCAAAATCACTGCAGATGGTGACTACAGTCATGAAATTAAAAGACGCTTGCTCCTTGGAAGGAAAGTTATGACCAACCTAGATAGCATATTAAAAAGCAGAGACATTGCATTGCCAACAAATGTCCATCTAGTCAAGGCTATGGTTTTTCCAGTGTTCATATATGGATGTGAGAGTTGGACTGTGAAGAAAGCTGAGCACCGAAAAATTGATGTTTTTGAACTGTGGTGCTGAAGAAGACTCTTGAGAGTCCCTTGGACTTCAAGAAGATCCAACCAGTCCATCCTAAAGGAGATAAGTCCTGGGTGTTCATTGGAAGGACTGATGCTGAAGCTGAAACTCGAATACTTTGCCACCTCATGCAAAGAGTTGATTCATTGGAGAAGACCCTAATGCTGGGAGGGATTGGGGGCAGGAGGAGAAGGGGAAGACAGAGGATGAGATGGCTGGATGACATCACTGACTCAATGGACATGAGTTTGAGTAAACTCTAGGAGTTGGTGATGGACAAGGAGGCCTGGCGTGCTGCAGTTCATGGGGTCGCAAAGAGTCGGACACGACTGAGTGACTGAACTGAACTGAACTGAAAAGAAGACTCTTGACAACTAACTGCTAGATGTTGAAAACATCTAGCCCTGCCTCTAGACTCAATCCCTCAAAGCCCACAAACTTGAGACAAATGAAACTTATTACCATCGAACAAGACTACTTGATGTTTGCCTAATCCTTTTTCCTTATCATTGTCTTCTGGACTTTGCGTACATTGTTTCCTCTACCTAGAAGAGCCTTCTTTTTCATCTCTTAGTGCTTAGAACAGGAGTAGAAATGCCTGTCTGAAAACTACTGTAACTATAAAAACAACGTGCCTGACTTTCAGTATTTGACTTCTCCTTGATAAATTTCATATGTACCATTCAAAAAATATAAGTATTGGGGGAGGGTGTTCACTCTTTGAAATATCGCATACTTAGAAATATTTCTCTCATATAGAGTTATCCACCATCATAAAATAAAATACTTTTCTTTATGGAAAAGATTGATGACAATTTTGTTTAATAGGTTACATTTTTATTTTACATCAATTTTATGCTGGTTTTTATGCTAAAATTAAAAAAAAAAATAAAACACTTAAGTCATTCTTCTTGCTGTAAAGGAATTCACAACACATTCCAGTACCTATAAAATGAAAATGATGCAGAATTATAGAGTTAGGCCACAGAAGAAAAGTACTGAAATTTTAACATATTCAATTATCCAGAAAAGCAAATCCGTTTTGGTTTTGCTAATAGCATTGAAATTTGCATGCCACTCTTTTAATTAAAGCAGTTGAGAACACATGTTGTTCACTTCCTGTCTATATATTTCCTCTGGGAACAAGGCAAACTTTATGATAAAGCATAATACAAATAATTTATATGTAAAACGATAAACCCAATTCTCTAACCTAGAATTTTTCAGATGAAGTACTTTCAGATCACTGTCTGAGAGTCTCCCTGGGGACGAGAGCAGTGCTGGTTAAATTACTGATTCCTGGGACTCATCTCAGACCTACACATGAATTTCCAATGGGGAGACATTTTTCAGAAACTACTTGGGTAATCTTTATATACACTAATTTTGGAAATCAGTTCTCCAACAGCAGAAGTCAATGCACAATAAATTACTGGTAGGGGGGATGGGGGCAGACTTCTGAGGCGTATACTCAGAACCCAAAGGAAAGAATAAGAGCTATTCCCAAGATCTCTCTCTGTGACCTGCCAGGTGCCCAAAGAGTGTGAAAACTTTCAATGCATTTCCCTTTAGACACTGTGATATGAATTCTCTCCTCCTCTAGAATCATGGCCCAAAAAGAGAATGATAATTCATACAGCCACAAATGAGTCGAATATCTCTACCTAGTCTGGGACTAGAAAAAGGGGAGTTTTGAGAGTTTTGCTTTTTGCTTACTGTAGCTTGCAAGAAACAGGTGTGTGCTTGGAGCTGAGTCCAGTGGCTTCCTCCTTTGAAGAAATCTTACTTCTCCTTCTCATTTTCTTTACATAGCTAGAAAGGAGAGAGGGTAGTGAAAATATCAAAAGAAGGAAAAGGGGAAAGGAAAGGAAAAGACAAGGCAAGCAATGATATGGAGTAGGTTGCAAAGACTCCCTCAAGGACATAGCATTGAAGCTGATGAAAATTCTCATCCATACCACAAACATTCTATCCACTCTGGGAAGTGGTAGAGCAGCATTAAAGAGACTATGATCATCCATTTTCCCACCCAGTAAGTCTCCCTTATAAGAAGAGATGCATTCATAAAAGAATTTTCAAATGTGGTTTCTCTTAAAATAAAAAGACGCTTTTAGATTGTCAAAGCATCACCTTGCTCCATTTCACTGAGCCATTGATATATGTGCACACTGGAAATAAACTTGGGGGAGGAAAAAAAAATAACTTTGCTTGTTTTTCAATGAATTTATATTGAATTTTCTACCATCTTCCTCTCAGTTTCATTTCCATGACTACAAAAGTGTTGCTATCCTAGTCAGGTAACCCGTGGAAAAAAATACACTCTCAAATTTCAGTTACATTGCAAAGCTTTGATTTTTCATATCATGGACCACTGAGGGATGCAAATCTAGTATGATTCTATTTCTAGCTTAGAAATGGTTGATCAAGGCAGGAAAAGAGTACAAGAAGAAACACGTACTATGTCTTCAAGTGTCTACCCAGAAATGAAATGCATTTCATTGGCTAAGGTGTCACTTGACTTCAAGAGAGAAGGTAGTATAATACAACTATCTTCTAGAAGGAAGAAAGTGAGGACTATTTGATTACTATTAATGACAAGCCCCAGTAAATTTAATATCTTCCTTTGCCAAGAAAATAAATTCCCACCATGAAGCACTTTTAATTTTCCTTCTTCTTATTTTTAATTTCCCTTAGGTAATGAGCCATTGATAGACATGTTACATTCAGACATCCTATGATTGTTTTTGTGTTTGGTTCACCATTCTTGTGACAGTGCATATCAATATCTCCTATTACAACTGTGGTTTTGTAAAATATTCTTTGCATTTCTTTATCATGCTTAGTAGATTGTGCCCTCATAAGTAGAGCAGGAGTTAGTCATGTGAAGACAGAAGACAGTTTTCAGAGTAAAGGAGTGAATCCTAGACATAGAAAAAATCAGCATTCAAGCAGGTTGACTAGAAACGTGGGGCCTGAGCCAAGAATTATAAGCAATAGCTTTTTGCTTGATGGGTGATAGAATTGGCCAAAGAATGGTAAGAAACCAAACTAGAGGCTTAGGTAGAAGCTGGGTCATGGTGTTCCTTTCATGTCTTTCTTATTCTTGAGATGATTATGATGCTGAAGAAGAAAATTAAAGGCAATAACTCTGTCACAAAAATGTTTGGTAAATGACATGATCATTAAAGTCATCTTGAAAGAAAACAAAGAACATGTTCAAACAAAATGACTTTAACCTCAGTTATGGAGCCACTGATATTATGGAAATTACTACTGGTATGTGGTTATGTTGCCCTAGAAGCACTAAATAGTATGATCTGGTGGAAAGAGTAGACACATAAAAATTCATGCCCTATTCTGACTTTTGTCATTAAGTAGTTCCATAGCTTTAGATAGCCCAGATAACCTTTGTGTCTTAGCTTCTTCATAAATAAGACTGATGTTTTTATAGGTTTTTTTTATTGAATGCTTAAGGTTATGACATAAAGAGTGTGGAAAGGTCCCATGAAAAATAAAATAAAAATTAGCATAAATAATCAAGGTATTCTTGATCCCCATGATAAAAAATTCATAGGACATGCCATCAATATTGAAAGTAATAAAAATCTAACATTTAGTTTGGTCCTTCTGTACTGTTGAAATATTCTATTAGATTTTTTACAGTAAACTCAATCAAGACTATAATCAATTCCTTAATAAAAAATGTAATATTTAAAGATCAAGCCTTTCAAAAATTAAATGTAAACCAGAGCAAATTTTAAACAATTCTTTAAGACATACATATGTATATGTGATTTATGTAAAAGTCTTTCATCATTACTGGTTTCATTTAAAACCTTTTCAAAATAATTAGGATGATCACTTTTGACACTGGAATATGTCATTTTGTAAACTATTGCAATTTTCCATTAATTATAACTGTTGACCCTTTGACCAATTAGAATATTTCTTATCAGTTTAATTATTTCTCAAGGATTCCATTTATTTTGTCAATAACCAAGATAAATGCCATCAGTCATGAACTTTTATGTGTCATTTAATGAAAGTTATGCTAATCTGAAAGTTAAATCCCTTTTGAATTTTGTCTTCAAGATGCTCAATTGTACCTCTCAATGAGAATCTTGGGAACCAAAAGTACCAAGAAGTGTGTGTGTTATGTAAATCAAGGTGGAATAATCAGATCTCTCTATAAAATCCAATGTACTGATTAGGATAAGGCTTTGCTTAACTTTTAAAACAAAATACATTCAACATGTATATTTGTTGTTGTTCAATGGCTATGTCTTGTCCAGCTCTTTGTGACTCCATGCACTGCAGCACCCCAGGCTCCTATGTCCTTCATTATGTGCCAGAGTTTGCTCAAATTCATGTCCACTGAGTTGGTGATGCTATCCAACTATCTCATCCACTTCTTCCCATTCTCCTTTTGCCTTCCATTTTTCCCAGCATTAGTGTCTTTTCCAATGAGTCAGCTCTACACATCAGGTGGGCAAACTATTGGAGTTTCAGCTTCAGCATCAGTCTTTCCAATGAATATTCAGGATTGTTTTCCTTTAGGATTGACTGGTTTGATCTCCTTGCTATCCCAGGGACTCTCAAGAGTCTTCTCCAGCACTACAGTTCAAAAGCATCAATTTTTTGGTGCTCAGTCTTCTTTACGGTCCAACTCTCACAACCATACATGACTACTGAGAAAACCATAGCTGTGAATATACAGACCTTTGCTGTCCAAATGATGTCTCTGCTTTTTAATACTGTCTATGTTCATCATAGCTTTCTTTCCAAGGAGCAAGCATCTCTTAATTTCATAGCTACAGTCCCCATGATCAATGATTTTGGAGTCCAAGAAAAGAAAATCTGTCGCTGATGCCACTTTTCCCCCTTCTGTTTGTAATGAAGCGATGGGACTGGATGCCATGATCTTAGTTTTTTGAATAAAAGTTGAAATTTTAGCCAACTTTTTCACCCTCCTCTTTCACCTTCATCAAGAGGCTCTTTAGTTCCTCTTCACTTTCTGCCATTAGAGTGGTATCATCTGCGTATCTGAGGTTGTTGATATTTCTCTTGGTAATCTTGATTCCAGCTTGTGATTCACTCAGCCCAGCATTTCACATGGTATACCTCCCATCCCTCATGGGAATCTGCTGTCCTAGTGTTTAGTAATATAGATTAGATTGGGTTGTTGTAGGACTTCATAGAGATGGACTCATAATTCTTTTGACTCTGGTATCTTTTGCTTTCACTTAGCATAATGTTCTCAAGATTAATCAATGTATTTTTATGCATCAGTAGTCTATGTTTTTTCATTACTCAAATGGTACTCCTTTGTGTGAATATGTCATATGTTTTATAGCATTTGAGTTATTTTCTATTTTGTCTATCATTAATAATGCTGCTGTGAACATTCTATAAAGGGATTTTTGTGGATGCATATTTATGTTTCCCTTAGGTAAGTGTTTAGGAGGAATGGCTGGATTATATCTAAATCAAGATGGTTATAACATTTCACATTTCAACTAGAAACACCTCATTCTAGTTGCTCCATACCCTAACAGCATTTGGTGCTATAAGTGAAGTGACATCTTGTTTTGTGGTAGCTTTAATTTGCATTTCCCTTTTCATATGCTTATTAGCCATTTTTGCATCTTTTGTGATGCTCTGATTCAAGCCTTATTTACAACTTTTTAAATTGTGTAGCTGTGCTATGACTGAGTTTTAGAGAGTTTATAAAAGATATTCTGAATATAAGGCCTTTTTTAGATATGTGTTGCAAATAGTTCCCTCAGTATGAGTATTATCTTTTATATTTTCTTAATACTGTTGCAATGTTTTTGATGAGAAGGTTTTTTTTTTTTTTAATTTGGTAAAGTCTAGTTGTCAACTTTTATTTTTTATAGCTAGTAATTTTTATGTCTTCCACTAACATTCTTTCCTTCATATCAGGTTGTAAAGACATATCAAGTTGTAAAGATTCTCTTGTGTTTTTGAAAAGCTTTATCATACTAGTTCTTACACTTAGATCTGTGATGTACCTTGAGAAAATTTATTTGATGTAAGTTAAAGATCAGTGTTCAGACTTTTCCATTCATTTATCTAGTCATTCCAGTATTATTTGATGAAAAAATATTTTTCCACACTTAACTGACCTAAAACCTTGCTGACAATCAATTGACTTTATATTTGTGAATTTATTTCCAGACTTTACTCTCTTTCATTGGCTTATTGATTTACTCACATGTCCAAAACAATTGTCATTGTAACTTTATGGTAAACCTTGAATTTAGGTGGTGTGAATCCTCCATTTTTTTTTAATTTTTATTTTCCCAGATTATTTTGACTTCCTAGGTCCTTTGTATTTCCATATAGATTTTATAATTAACTGGCCAAACAATAAAAATTTCTGCTGGAGTTTTGATATTGCATTAAATACGACTAGCTTGGTGATAATCAGTATATCAACTCTTTATCATATGGGGTTCCCAGATCCATGTACACACTAGTTGGGACAGACTTCTGTAGTCTTCCAATCCTGTATACACTCTCTCTCATCTCTGTACACCCAGATCCATGTACACACAGTCTTCCAGTCCTGTATACACTCTCTCTCGTCTCTGTACACCCAGATCCATGTACACACAGTCTTCCAGTCCTGTATACACTCTCTCTCATCTCTGTACACCCAGATCTATGTACACACAGTCTTCCAGTCCTGTATACACTCTCTCTCATCTCTGTACACCCAGATCCATGTACACACAGTCTTCCAGTCTTGTATACACTCCCTCTCATCTCTGCTAAGCTCTCAGTTCTACAGCAAACACTTTGTCCTTGGCCGTTGGGACTCAGTTCTCATCTGTGTAGGCACTGCCCAACTCTCAGCCACTGGAAACTTCCATGCCTACCCTGGGTCATGCTGTTTCCTTAGTTTCATCCCCTTTGGCACCATGTTTCACTGTTTCCATCCCTAATGTAGTCAAGTGCGTGCATGTGTGCTAAGTTGCTTCAGTTACACCCAACTTTTTTGACTCTATGGACTGTAGCCTGCCAGGCTCTTCTCTCCATGGATGGGATTCTCCAGGCAACAATACTGGAGTGAGTTGCCATGTCCAGGGGATATAGGCAAGTAACATTTTTTTTCCCTGAAAGATCACAATCCTATGTTGCCTGTTGTCTAACATACTGAAATAACTGCCACAGAATATATCCAATTTTATGATTGCTTAAGGTGAGAAGGCTAGTCTGGTATCAGCTGCATCATCATGGCAAGTAGCAGAATTATTGCAACTTACAGTTTTAGTCAGACAAATTGTTGCTGTTGTTCAGTCTCTGAGTTGTGTCTGAAAAATGAACAAATAATGAATGTGAAATTTCTGAATTTCCAAAGGAAATACTGTATACCTCTGTAGCCAGGAGAAGCAAAGGAGTAAATCTCCATAGTTAAAAAAAAAAAAAAAATGGATTTTAGATATAGAACTGCAAACTGGAGTCATGCAATTAAAAAAGTGAGAGAGAGAGGGAGTTAAAGTGCTCCATTTTAAAATTATGAAGCGTCAAGACTATGATCAGATATTATTGCCAAGGAATCAGTGGGTCTCAAGCATGTATGAAAATGTCATTATATTCCTTGAATATCCATCTCTCTAGGGGAGAATTCCATAGACTCTATAGTCCATGGGGTCACTAAGAGTCAGACCTGACTAAGCAACTTTCGCAGAGGACCATCGTTGGCATCACCGACTCAATGCACATGAGTTTGAGTAGGCTCCGGGAGTTGTTGATGGACAGGGAAGCCTGGCGTGCTGCAGTCCATGGGGTCACAAGGAGTCGGACATGACTGAGCGACTGAACTGAACTCAGGGGACCATCACTTGCTTTTGGATGGAAGGGCATGCCTCAGCCTGCTAGGACTTCCAGTAACTGAAATTTCAGTAGGGTTTCTATTTATGGATACTTTCTCAAAATGTTTCATGCCCAATTATCTAGGTAATTCTGGATCCTTTTTTATGAGGTTATTTTTCCAGATAATGGAATAAAAATTGTAATCTTAAACTAGAATTAATTGAGTGGCCTTTTTATCTTCAACATTTCTCAGAAAACTTCCATGTTTAATTTGAGGAACACAAGAATCTTATGCTAATTTTCACTTCTACTAACAAAAAAAAGGGTTTAAAATATATTCATAAATTAAACTGCAACCATCATCTATATCATAAAAGAAAATACAATATCCAATTCTACAAATGGCAAATGAACCGGTTTATAATTTTTGTCTTAGTTTGTCTCCCAGAAGCTGACTCAAGGAGCAGAGGAAATTCCTTCTCTGTAATTCTGATTTTGGTTATGCATTATTATAGCTCCTTAAGAATATAAAAGACCTGTACATAGTATAACTGGGGCTTGCTTTTCTCATATGTTTAGTAACATAAAAGATTAGTAAATTTTCCTGATATATTCATTCATCTATTGAGAATTTAAATCACATTAGGAATCCCTGCTTTCAATTAAATTTCATTCCCTATGCCCTGCAAACACCAGGAAGGAAAATATTGGACAAAAGAAAAGTTATGAGCCAAGAATGTAATCTCAATGTGTCTCATTATTCCATAGTTTTTAGTATCTTTCCCCTCTTTTGTGCCTTAGAGACTGTAGTCAAGTTACATTTACACTTGCAATCTTATGGTCTCTTTTAGATTTGTAGTTAGACCTGCTTTTTCAAAAATTGTGCTCACTCTGCAGTCATATATATTTATAGTGCTCTGGAGTCTAACTCCTACTAGAGGCATTAAATGTATAGACTCAGGTCATAGCCCAGACCATGTTGTCTGAGGTATAGAATGCACAAAAATATTTGGTCATTTTGGCTTGTTTTTGAACATGTACTCATTGGCTAAAATCTCAGCAAACCTGATCTCAAGTCAAAAGATGAAAAATAAGGTTGATTCTCTCCCTATGTGAGTCCATACTACTCATTCTTAAGAAATGTTAATGAAAGTGTCAGGGCTGGAAATTGGATGGAATCAAGTTTAGATATTTAGACAATTTTAATGTAATTTTTAAAACTGAAATCCCTATAAACATTTTATTTTAGAATATAGTTAGATTTACAGAAAAGTTACAAAAACCATAGAGGTACTGCATACCCCACTTCCCCCTATTATTAACATGTTGCCTTAGTATGGCACGTGCTTAGTCACTCAGTCATGTCCTACTCTTTGCAACACCTTGGACTGTAGCCTGCCAGGCTCCTCTGTCCATAGGGATTCTCCAGGAAAGAATACTGGAGTGGGTTGCCATGCCCTACTCCAGGGAATCTTTCCAACCCAAGGCTCGAATCCAGGTATCCTGTATTGCAGGCAGATACTTAGTATGGTAAGGATGTCACAATTAACGAACCAGTGTGTATACATCATTATTAATTGGAGTTTGTACTTTAGGTAAACTTCTTGAGATTTTACCTAATGTCCTTTTGTTGTACCAGGTTCCCACACGACAGTTCCTTTAGTTATATTTTCTCCTTAGGCTTTTCGTGACAATGGCAGTTTCTCAGATTTTCCTTGTTTTAGGTGGCCTTGGTGGTTTAAGGAGCACATGTCAGATACTTTGAAGACTGTCCCTCAAGGGCTTTTGTCTCATGCTTTTCTCATGATTAGACTATTCTCGGGAGTTTTTGGAAGGAAGACGATGGAGCTTAAATGTCACTCTCATCACATCAGATCAAGGGTATGTACTAGACTACCAATATGAGTTATCACTAGTGATGTAGATCTTGATCACTTGCTCAGTTATGTCAGGCTTCTCCACTTTAAGGTCACTTTCTTTCCCTCTCTTTCAAAACTGTCTGGTTTGAAAGGATGTCACTATGTCCAGCCTGCACTTAAGTAGTAGGATGTTATTCTCCACTTCCTGGCAGGCAGAGTATCTACACAAATAACTCGAAAGTCTTATCCACGGGAGATTAGTCTGGTCTTTCCCAGTTGTTTATTCAGTAATTTATATCAGTACAGACTCATGGGTATTTATTTATACTTGGGCTATAGTCAAATACTACTTTATTTCATTGCTTGAATTATTCTGGTTTGTCCATTGGGAGGTCTTTAAGTTGACTCCTGTGTATGCTTGACATACCCCCATCATTGAAGTGTTATTGCTTTTCATTTTGTTGTTGTTGTTGTAGTTGCTGAAATGTAGTAGAGAAAAGAAATGTTAGAAAAACATCCAAGTGAATAAAGATGTTGGAAAAATTTATGTATGGGTGAATTTTTTTCCGGGTATGGGAATTTCATTATGAAACCAACAATAGATTGCCCTTGCAATGGTTCCAACAATACCAAAAATGATGACATTTCCAGGAAATGCAAGTTTTTAAAAATATTGGTAAGAAACAGAGTAAGGAATGACTCCATGTTCCTGAGCTTTGAGGCGACCCTCTGTACCTCTTCAGCTAACTGTCTCATCAAAACATGGTATGTACCGATAAAATGTTCATTAGGCTGATCTCTATGAGATATGATATAATAAAGGACTGTATGCAAAGTGTTATGGGGGCTCTGAGAGGAGGTAATATTTTTCCATCTTGAAGGCAGATTCAAAAATTCAGCTGTACGTAAATAGCACCTGCTTGGAAACAGGCAAAAGACTGCCTGAGGTGTTCAACCAACAGTAGGAATTTGTTTACAGAATGGAGAAGGGTTCTTTGCAAAGAAGGGGCATTTTTTGGGTGTTTGTTTTTTGCTTTGTTTTAGCTCAAGGCTCTGGGATTAATTATGCACACAATTCCTGTCATCTTTATTCCATTCTATTAGATCAGCACTGATAGTTTAAGAAGAGAAAGTCATCTTCATGATCCTTAGTATCTTGCACTATGAAAAGTGCCTTTACTCTTTTCCAGGCAGATTGAAATGCATAATTTTCCACCCAAATGGAGAAGAGGAGCAACAAGGATTATTCAAAACAGTGACTAAATCCCATTTCCTTCTCTAATTAGTCTGGGTTTAAGGATGTGGAGAGAGAAATGCAATGATTCCCAAAGAACTGGCACTGTTTCAAGTGCTTTGAGAGATAGGAAAGGAATATGAAATATGTTCCAGGTATGACATTAACAGTTTGCCAATTGGAAGGTAAGATTAATACACTTGAAATGATAATTAATGGCTAATTTGTGTGGTAGTGCCCACCTGCCGACTGTGGTAGCTAATTAATTGTGGATTTCTTTTTTAATATGCTTGTGACTCATAATAGGAAAGTTATAACAATTTGAAAAGAAGACAAGCTACTTTCTTTGTTTGAGAATAAGAGGCTGACTTGTGAATCATTGTTTGCTTTTTCTCCTTAGCATGGCCATTGTTGATATGAACTGTATACAGTGTGGTATGCTTCAAGACGTATTCTCCAAACTAGGTCTTCAACCCAGTTGATATTCTTGAATATTTGTGATAAAGATATATACAATGGAATACTACTCAGCCATATAAAAAAGAAGCAATATGGATTTGCTTAGAGATTTCCTTACTAAATCAGACAGAAAAAGACAAAAAATTCATTATGTTACTTTCATGTGAATCTGAAATATGATACAAATGAACTTATTTATAAAGTAGAAACAAACTCACAGATGTAGAAGACAAATTTATGGTTTCCAAAGGGGAAAGGTGGGGCAGGGATAAATTAGAAGTTTGGAATTAGCATATATAAACAACTATATATAATATAGATAAACAATAAGGTCCTACTGTATAGTACAGGAAACTATATTAAATATTTTATAATAAACCATAAAGTAAAATTATCTGAAAGGAATATACACACACATATATATATACACTTATATGTATATGTTAGTATACATACATATGTATTTACGTGTAAGATTGAATCATTTTGCTATATACTAGAAACTAACAGAAAATTGTACATCAACTATACTTCAATTTAAAAAAAAGAGAGACAACTGATGTGGATACATAGCATCTGATACAATGTAGCCATTTTTTGTGGCATCTCCATACGTATACAGGCTTCCCTAGTGGCTCAGACCGTAAAGAGTCTGCCTGCAGTGCAGGAGACCCGGGTTCAATCCCTGGGTCAGGAAGGAACCCTGGAGAAGGAAATGGCAACCCACTCCAGTATCCTTGCCTGGAAAATCCCATGGATGGAGGAGCCTGGCAGGCTACAGTCCATGAGTTGCAAAGAGTTGGACACGAGTGAGTGACTTCACTTTCACTTTCCACAAGTATACACTGACTTTGCTGTCTTGCATGCTTTCAGGTGTGATGAAAGATCAACTGTTTCCCTTAAAATCACAGACATAGATGAGAGATGTGAGTGAGTAAAGCTTGCTACATCAGCTGTTAAGAAGATGCTCCATGAATACCTAGTATTCTGGGCTTCCCTGTAGCCCTTTCATTGGTGTCTGGTAAGACTCCCTTCCCCATTCCTCTCAATAAGTATGCCAAACTTTTTAAGTCTCACTAGCTCCCATTAGTTCCATGCACCAACCAACTCTCCACAGAAGAGAAAAACTAGAGCTGCCTGCTCCAACTCCCTCATCCCTCCACTTTTCTCTATAAAGGTTTCTGCAGTCCTACTCACCGTTTCCTTCTTTGTACATTTTCTCGGTGGAAAGTCCACCTGCCCTCCATCCAAAGTTAACATCTGTCTGTGACACTGTACCCTTGTGATGAGTAATCCCACTCTGTAGAATTCTGTTTCCTCATGGTTCATGTAGTGAACTCAGATCAAGTCTTGCCTCTTCTATGAAGCCTCCCACCTCAAACCTCTCAAAGGAGTGCAGACCCTTGACTACTCTTTCATCTTCCCATCATGTTGGTTGGTTCCTTATTGGACTGTCAGGTCCCCAAATGAGGAAACATATCTTGTTTTCTAGGTGAATGTTTCTCTGAAATTTTTATATTTATTATAATACTTAATAAAATTGTAATAAACTTTACTGTGGAAAGTTTAGAAAGCAGAATCACATATAAAGAAGAACATACAAACAATTATCAATACTCCACTTTACAGTGGTGATTGCTCTTCAATTTTGTAAATTTCCTTGTGGTCATTTTCCATCATCAAATGTATAGAAATAACATTCCATTTTCACATTAGTAAAATATATATAATTCTACATTCTCCTCTCATGGATTGGCATTTATCATAATCAGTTCCTTATAGCACTAAAAAACCTTCAAATATGGAATATCTCTTTCTATAGCTTAACATTTCAAGAACTTTTTGCAAATTTTTACATATATATATATAAAGATATGATGAAAGTGTTAGCTGTGCTTTGCAACCTTATGAACTGTAGCTTCAGGCTACTCTGTCCATGGAATTCTCCAGGCAAGAATACTGGAGTCTGTAGCCATTCCCTTCTCCAGAGTATCTTCCCAGCCCAGAGATCGAACCTTGGTCTCCTGCATTGCAGGCACATTTTTACTGTCTGAGCCACCAGGTGTCCTTATATATAAATATTGTCCACATCTTTCAGGATGTATTTCCCAAAAAAGCAATACTGGCTCAAAGGTATATACATCAGAGTATACCGTTAAATATATTTAAGATTCTTACTATATTTTGCCACATAGATTTCTAGGAGTTAGCACCAATTCATACTTTCATCTTTATCATGGGAAAATATCAGTCAGTGGCTACTTGTAAATTGATGACTATTTTGAAGTTTTTATAATATGATAGGAAAAATAGTATATGACTCTTGAATTAATAATGCTGCAAGTTTATCATATATTTTCAAGTTGTTTATATACCTGTCTCTCTGAATTATGTGTGCTAGGTTTATTTTTATTTTTTTATTATTTGTCTATCAGGATCTTGGTAATGAACTTTTTTTTTTTTTTGGTAATGAACTTTTTAAAATTAAAATATAAACCTTTATTTTATATTTTTAAAGTTTATGACATTTTTTATGTAGATATTTTTTCTTTTAGTTTACAGAAATCCACTTTGCTTCTTTTAATTTATCAAATACCTCTTTATCACGATTAAGTAAATACATAATTATATGTGAAGTCTGTATGGTTTAATTATTTGTGTTTATCTAGAATTTTCTTTGGAGAATGGTGCTAGATAGAATTCTAAATAAAGTGTTTTATTTTTATATAACTTAATGTTCATATTATCTATTAGAGAGATCATTTTTTAAGAATCTTTAGTATTTTGGTATTAAATATTTACCATGAAACTTATTTGCATCTTTAAAAGCTTGTTTGTATCTGTATGCACACCTCTATAAATTATAAATATAACTATATGCAATAAGTGCATATATAAATATTATACAATAGTATGTGTTTGTTGCACATTTACATATTCACAGTTTTGTGTGTATGTATATGTGCTTTCTGGGCTATCCATTCAATTTCATTGATCTAGTTTTTCCATAGTAACAAATTGTTTTAATTATTATATAGCTTTTTGTTCAGTCTAACATGAAGGAGATGATAAGCAATCAGACTCAAAATTTAAATTTTATAAATTGTAGGAATGATGGTTAGATGACACAGAAGTAGAGGAAAAAAATTAAGTGCATTAAGATAAAGGAAGAGGGTGATTTTAAATTTTACTCTTATACTGTGAAGTTACTCTCAATCTTATCAAGGTTGTATATTTATTATTTAAATATATGCATGTGTAGTTTTTTTTTTTTTTAAAGTTTGGACACAATTTGAAACTATTAACCTCTAGTTTTTCTTAACAGCAGCCGTATTTCCTGTCCTCCTGGATACTATTGTAGTCCTTATGTGAACTGTAGTTTCTTCTATTTTTTTTTTTTTTTTAATTTGGCTCAAGTGCACCTGTTCTTTTGGCCTTTGTAACTATAAAAGGGATATTTTTCATAAACACTTTTCATTGCCAGTACTGTAGGAAATGCAAATGTACCACATGGCATCTGCTTTGCAATTAATTGGTGATAAAAAAGAAGCAACAGCTTTATTATTATTTCTCCACTACTATTTCCTAAGACAAGACACGCTTCTTTACTTTCCATTGTGAGGATAATTCTCCACTGATCACCCTGACACTAGAAGAATTAAAAATGCCAACATTTAAATTCCCACTCTCTGCCCACTGAAGGAAAACAAAACCTGTTACATCACATATAGTCCATCATTTCTCTAGCCCATGAGTCAAGTTACAAGGTGAAGAATTATAGGATGGCATCTGAAATTATTATGACACAACATGAATCCTTACAAAGATATAATGAAATCCATAGCCATTACTGCTATTAAAAAGTTTAAATACAAACTAACTCTTAAACCATCTTTCTTGTTTGAGTTGACTTATGTTAATAAACATTAAGAATGATTCACATTTAACTCTGAGATCACTTTAGCTGGTTTCAATTGGTGAAAACTGAGAAATGTCAAATCAAAAGATTTACTTTATGGGTTGATCCATCAAGACAGCCTTATGATCCTTCTAGTTGGTGAGAGGAAGTCACTTGTTGGACTGAAAATATGCCATGTAAGATGAATGAAAGTGAGAGGAGGCAAAATCCTCTAGACTCTCAGCACTTTGTAAACACAAAACTGCATTCACACGAAAATGTTTGCTGTTTGCTGGAGCAAGGATTACCTCTTGGCCAATAAATTAAGCATCATAGTTTTATTCCCTTTTGTGTAAAATCAGCTAAGCATTTATGCAAAACACATGCCTTTACCTAGAGCATTGTGTTTATTGTTACAATGAAGACAGTTAAAATATAAGTATGAAGCCCACTACTTTGCTGTTTCCCATATTTTTATATTTTTTAGTGGGTGAACTGTCTAGTTTTGCTCCTTAATGTGATACTTTTCATTGTCTCATTCTATTCAGTAACTTTACATTGATTCAACATGAGAACTTTTAAGAGCTTTCCACAAGTTATTAATGGGATGAGAATGTCAAAACCACTAACAGAAGAACATGTTTTAAATGTTTTATTCCAATCTGTCACACCCATACTTTTTCACAGGTTTCTATTTTGTGTTAAAAATTATACCAGGGTCTGAAACTTGACATTCAGGTTACCAGGCTGTAAGAATTTTTGAGACAACAGTTTAAATAGTATGTTAGGTAATATGAGTTTTGTTCTTTAGTCAAATGTCATTGGTATATTTAGAATGATTTATTTCCCTTCAGCACTAGAGAATTTGAAGATTATATACTCTGGCAGCCATATTATGTGATAAATCCAAGTAAATTTACATAACATTTCATAACTTCCTAATAGGGGAAGGGAGTTTACAAAAGAATTAAAGGTCCTTAGATAGAAGGTGGTACAAATGATCATGTAAATTAGGTTTTGTAATAATCACATTTAGGGAAGATTTAATTGAACTTTGGAGGAGGGAGTCATTGTAGAAGAATGGAGAGACTGTGGAATTTAGCACATCATTTGTACTCAGCTCAGAAGCAAAATTTAAAACTGCAACAAAAACCAGCACATGGTAGCTGCTTCTATGTTCCCTTTTCTTTAGGACATTTTAGATGACATGCAATTTACTAGCAAAGAGTGATCTGTACTTGTCCATGAAAGTGAATCTCAGGATTAGTGATGTCAGCACCAGTACTGAAAATTCAGACATGAAATTCACAAGGGTTCATGACAGAACAAGACGTTTGGACATGACTCCAAATGCAGGTATTCCTGGGGTCTTCTTTCCAGATCCCCAGCTAATTTCTGATCTCAACCACTTCCCTGAGCTTCAGATAAAAATCGGTCACCACACACACAATTTCACTGAACATCAGAGGGGATATAGGCAGCTATGGAAAGACTGTAAATAGGACAGCAATCCAGCATGGACCCGATACCTTCCTGTTCTAAATGATAATACTTCTTAAAACACACATTTCCCTAAAATGTTCTACTTCATGTCACAACATTCTATATTCACAAATTTATACAAATGTGTAATTAAGTGGCTGAGGACTTCATTCATTTCTTCTTGAAACAAAATGTTGCCTGTTGTAGGCAAAGGAATAGTTGTTTTTTAACTGGTTTTCACAGATATTATTTTTAGAAAACAAAAAAGAGCATAGAAAATAAACTGCACTTTTTCTTTGGAAATAAAGCAGCAATTTCTTGGCAATATTTTATCTCATTCTAATATTATAAAATCTTTAAATTGTGATAAAAATTAGGATGGATTAGATAATCCATCCAGGAAGCCTCATCAACATTAAAGATGGAATGCTTAAAAGAAAATATACATGTAGTTAATAACAGAGACATAAACCAATTTGAAGAAAGGTATAACCTGAATAAAATTTATAATACAACACAAAAATTGAAAAACATTGTAATTACATGATCAGAAAGTAGTAATAATCTTATAATATAAAAGGCTCATATATTAAAAGAAATATTGATATAGATAATGAAAGTAAATGTGACAAAAATGCAAATGCTTAATTCACTAGAAATCAGATGAATGCAAATTAAAAAGTATATGGACCTTTTCAAATCCCCAGTGAGAATAGATGGTAGTTTTTAAAGATAGTATTAAAATCAAAGAATAAGAGAAACTCTATAATATGGACAATAAATTGTTTTACAAACTTTTGGAAGGTAATTTGGCAATGGAAAAACACATATTATCTAGTTATTCTGCTTCTAGAAAATTAACCCATGGCAAGTTGAGGTCACGTTGACATCCTTTTTGTAAAATATTGCTCATTGAAGATGTAATATTGAAAATAACCAGATTCTAAATGGGCCAAGAAGAGGATTGGAAACATTAGAGTACTTATATGACAGAATATATTACAAACAACTATGTCCTCAAAAGCATTAATACATTATTAAATGCATGTTTAAAAGTACTTCACATATACAACTTATTCAAAATTTTTTGTTGAAAACTGAAATATACATTATTTCAAAAAATTTCTTTTAGACTCTGGGTAATATGTGTTATGTCACTTCCATAAGTGGCTCAGATGGTAAAGAATCTGCCTGCAATGAGGGAGACTCTGGTTCGATCCCTGGGTCAGGAAGATCCCTTGGAGAAGGAAATGGCAATCCACTCCAGTATTCTTGCCTAGAGAAATCTATGAACAGAGGAGTCTAATGGGCTAGTAGCCCATGGGGTTGCAAAGAGTCAGACATGACTGAGTGACTACACTTTCACTTTCAATATATGTTATATATACCTGTGTATATGTATTTACAGATGTGTGTGTACAAATACACACACACATATACATATATATATATATATATATTTGTATGTACTGTTGTTCAGTCATTAACTTGTGTCTGATTCTTTGTGATCCCATGGACTGCAGCCCACCAGGCTCCTCTGTCCTCCACTATCTGCCAGAGTTTGCTCAAATTCATGTCCATTGAGTTGACAGTGCTATCTAAATGGCCTCATCCACAGCGTCCCTCTTCTCCTTTTGCCTTCAATCTTTCCCAGAATCAGAGTCTTTTCCAATGAGTCAGTTCTTCGCATCAGGAGGCAAAACTACTGGAGCTTCAGCATCAGTCCTTCCAATGAATATTCAGGGTTGATTTCCTGGTTTGATCTCCTCGCTGTCCAAAGCACTCTCAAATGTCTTCTCCAGTCCAAGGCACTCTCAAACGTCTTCTCCAGAACCACAGTTTGAAAGTATTAATTCTTCTGTGCTCAGCCTTCTTTATGGTCCAACTCTCACATCTGTACATAACTACTGAGAAAACCATAGTTGTGACTATATGGACCTTTGTCATCAAAGTGACATCTCTGATTCTTAATACATTATGTTTGTCATGGCTTTCCTTCCAAGGAGCAAGCATCTGTTAATTTCATGGCTAACATCACCATCCTCAGTGATTTTGGAGTCCAAGAATAGAAAATCTGTCACCCATGCCACTTTATCCCCTTCTATTTGCAAAGAAGTGATGGGACTGGATGCCATGATCTTTGTTTTTTGAATGTTGGAATTTTAGCCAACTTTTTCACCTTCCTCTTTCACCCTCATCAAGAGGCTCTTTAGTTCCTCTTCACTTTCTACCATTACAGTAGTATCATCTGCATATCTGAGGTTGCTGATATTTCTCCTGGTAATCTTGATTCCAGTTTTTGATTCATCGAGCCTGATATTTCACATGATGTACTCTGCATATAAATTAAATGAGCAGAGTGACAATATACAGCCTTGTCATACTCCTTGTCCAATTTTGAAACAGTCATTCCATGTCCAGTTATAACTGTTTTTGTTGTTGTTGTTGTTGTTGTTGTTGTTTTTACCTACATACAAGTTTCTCAGGAGACAGGTAAGGTGTTCTGATGTTCCCATCCCTTTAAGAGTTTTCCACAGTTTTTTTGTGATCCACACATCACAGGCTTTAGTGTAGACAATAGAGCAGAATTAGATGTTTTTTCTGGAATTCTCTTGCTTTCTCTATGATCCAATGAATGTGGGCAATTTGATCTCTGATACCTCTGCCTTTTCTAAACCCTACTTGCACATTGGAAGTTCTAGGATCACATACTGCTGAAGCCTAGCTTGAAGGATTTTGAGCATAACCTTACTTGCACGTGAAATGAGTACAACTGTATGGTAGTTTGAACATTCTTTGGCATTTTCCTTCTTTGGGATTTGAATGAAAACTGACCTCTTCCAATCTCATGGTTACTGCTGAGTTTTCCAAATTTGCTGATATATTGTGTGCAGCACTTCAAAAGCATCATCTTTTAGGATTTGAAATAGCTCAGCCAGAATTTCATCACCTCCACTTCCTAAGGCCCACTTTACTTCACATTCCAGGATATTTGGCTCTAGGTGAGTGATGACACCATCGTGGCTACAGGTCATTATGACCTATTTTGAATAGCTCTTCTGTGAATTCAAAAGACTAGAGATCACTTCAAGAAAAATGGATATATCAAGGGAACATTTCATGCAAGGATATATATGATAAAGGACAGAAATGACAAGAACCTAACAGGGTCAGATCTTAAGAAGAGGTGGCAAGAATACATAGAAAATCTATAAGCACACACACACACACACATACATATACATACATTCATCTATGTGTGAGTAGCTCTCACTGTTAATTCTTACTACAGTAATACACAAAAATGTTGTTTACTTCAATAATTAAACCCAAAGTTATTAAATAAATATTTTCCCTTTCTTCTCCCCATCACTGTCACTCATCTATACTGAATACTCTGACTCTATACAGTATTCCAGATATAAGCAGGAGGCTATGACGGTACCAGGACAAAGAAACAGATTAAATCTAGTATTTAACTCAACTTGGTTTCGGAGACAGGCTGCCACTCCTCTCGGCATCAAGGAAACCAGCAGCTCACACCTGTTCTAGTGCTTTTATTGGTCCTTTGCTGGTACATCCTCCACTTTGATATCCCTACAAATATTCCAGATAGCTATGTCCAAAAATCCCAGTTCCTTCACAATGTTCATCTTTTTTTTTTTTTTTTCAGAAATAAGAAGCATTTTTATTTTTTAAAAAAACTTTTATTGGAGTATAGTTGATTTATAATGCTGTGTTAATTTCTGTTGTACCGCAAAGTGAGCCAGTTATACATATACATGTATCCATTCTTTTTAGATGCTTTTCCTATATGGGTCATTACAGAGAATTGAGTAGTTCCCTATGCTATACGGTAGGTCTTTATTAGTTATTTACTTTGTATATAGAAGTATGTATATGCAATCCCAGTCTCCCAATCTATCCCACCTCTTTTCCTCAGTTAATCATAATGTTTTAATGTCTGTGACTCTATTTCTGCTTTGTGAGTTCATTTGTACCATTTTTTAGATTCCACATATAGGTGATATCATCTGTTTGTCTTTCTCTGACTTACTTCACTCAGTATGAGAATCTTTAGTCTATACATACTGCTGCAAATGGCAGTATTTTGTTCTTTTTAATGACTGAGTAATATTCCCCTCTATACCGCATCTTCTTTATTCATTCTTCTGCCAATGGACATTTAGTTTTCTTCCATGTCCTGGCTATTGTAAATAGTGCTGCAATGAACATTGGGGTGCATATATCTTCTCAAATTATGACTAATTTTTCATCTAAAATGATCTACAGTATCTTTCTTCCAACTGTGATTTTTTTATAAATATTTTAAAGAGAAGAAAAGTAACTCCAGTCCATCTGGCAAGACAAGATACTTCATGGTTGGTACTCACTCCCTGAAAATAAACCACCTTTCATGGAAAGGAAAAGAAAGAAGGAGAGGAAAGAGAAGAGAAAAAGGAAGAAAGATGTAGTACCCCTCAGTTTAAGTGAAAGTGTCTTTAGGAGTTTCAAAATGCTGATGTAGTAGAGGAAAACTAATCTGTCCTATATAATTTACAATTTTAAATACTATTTTCAGATTGGGTTAATTGGCTAAATGACCCTGCTGATTTGTGGCTAAGCTCATAGACTTAATAGGCATTCCATAGCTATAATAAGCAATCCTATTATGGCATACATTTAGATGCTATAATAGGAATGCCTCCCCAAAAATGAAAAAAGAAGGGCAAACTACTCATAGCTATTAGAGTAAAACTCATGGGAGACATTCATAGGATCCAGAGAGATAAGTGAATATGTCAATATCAGGTAAAGAGGAACTTCCAGGAAAAGCAAAATGCTTCAAAAGACAATGAAAAATGACTTACTTACTGGCTATGTTTGAAAACACAAACCAGAAGAACAATTCTAGCTAAAAAAAAAAAAAAAAAAACAAAAAGCCCAACTAAATATATTTCTACTATACTTAAGTTTTCAGCGTGGTCTACTACTTTTTTTATCTTTTCATGAAAGCAAGGCAAAAGCAGGTATCTATTTTTATAATGGGAACAAATGGAAGATACACTGCATTCACCCTCTAACTGCTTGACCATACTTACTGTGGCACATAGGCAAAAGAGCCGGAAGTAAGTATTATTAAGAGGGTCGGTTTTCAAAAATAGAATAATCATAGATGTTAAAACACATTTAAGCCTGAAAGCTGTAGTTTAAACATAAGGTGAACTTTAACAGTTAGTTAAAACAGTATAAAATTATCGGGAAAGCATTCGTTTTAGTTTACGTTTCAACTTCAAGAAGAAAAATAATCTTAAAATAGTCCCAAACATTTGGAGTACTTCTGAATTAGGATACTTTGAAGCATGAAGATAAATTGATTCCAGGATGATTCCACAAAGGCACCCAAAAAGTCATAAAGCTGCTGAGTGCATACAACTGTTGAATGTTTAGTCTATGAGCTCAACACATTTTCTAGGCCCGAGATGATGGAGATTTTATTGCAAATGGGCAAGATGGTTTAAGTTAGGGTAAGGCTGTCATTTTGATATACTTGTGAGGCTTAATGTCTATAATCTTTGAAAAATCCTTAAAATGCAAATGTCAACCACACCTAATTGGTTCTGAAGTTTTCATTCATTGAAAAGGATTTACAAAGAGTAAATGTTTCTTAACTAGTGCCCTGCATTAACTGTGTAAGTCAGTTGTGTATAAGCATATGTTAAAACTCCTAGTGTAATATAATTTTATTAAACAACTTGAAAATCTCAGAAGCATAATGTATTATCTGATAGAGCAATTCCTTGATGTAAATTTTCAGGCATTGCCCCTTTTTTCACTTTAAGAACTTGGTTTTGAATGAAGGGGAAAGAACAGTACAATAAAATATTAACAGCTACCCAGAATCAGTACTTCAAATACTTTAATTAAAATGTTAATTTAGAATCATGATATCATGGTAGCGATTAGGTGCTATATCTGTATCCAGAAATCTAAAATGAACTTGACATCCTACTATGGAGAATCTTGGTCTGCATCTCTGTTCCCAAGGAGTTGTTCAAGTGTAATTGCATGCTGGGATCACATGTGAGTTCTTACTGATAAGCAAGAACTTGCACTTGGTACTTTTCTTGCACTTTCCACTTCCACTTGGTACTTCTGCTACCTTTCTATGGAATTACAAGTTTCCTCTCTTCACCTCTCCTGATAACTTTATCAATCTTCCATTGATCATTTTAAATCTTCTCAGGGCTCAGTAACTCTATTCTACAGAACAGCTTGTGTACATCCCATGATTCTTTATAGGATCTCTTTTCATGATGGTTACATGGTGACCTATTAAACTGCTTTCATGGAGGGTATAAGATGCTGAAGAAGAGATGAGGTAACAGAAAGGAAAAGTGATTATGCATGGGCCCCAAGGGCATATGTATCTCTGGACATCAGCTATGTTTGGAGAAAAAGGAGGAGAATTCTGCCTCTGTCCATCCTCTCCCTTTTGAAGGAACAAGTTTTATATGTCTGCCTTGATGGTGCAGATAAAAGAACAGGGACTAAGGTCAGACTGATATGAACTGTGACTCAGATCTTAGCTTTGCTGTTCAGTTCAGTTCAGTTCAGTCGCTCAGTCGTGGCCAACTCTTTGCGACCCCATGAATTGCAGCACGCCAGGCCTCCCTGTCCATCACAAACTCCCGGAGTTTACCCAAACTCATCTCCATCGAGTCGGTGATGCCATCCAGCCATCTCATCCTCTGTCATCCCCTTCTCCTCCTGCCCTCAATCCCTCCCAGCATCAGGGTATTTTCCAATGAGTCAACTCCTCGCATGAGGTGGCCAAAGTATTGGAGTTTCAGCCTCAACATCAGTCCTTCCAATGAACACCCAGGACTAATCTCCTTTAGGATGGACTGGTTAGATTTCCTTGCAGTCCCAGAGACCCTCAAGAGTTTTCTCCAACACCACAGTTCAAAAGCATCAATTCTTTGGCACTCAGCTTTCTTCTCAGCCCAACTCTCACATCCATATATGACCACTGGAAAAACCATAGCCTTGACTAGATGGACATTTATTGGCAAAGTAATGTCTCTGTTTTTAATATGCTATCTAAGATGGTCATAACTTTCCTTCCAAGGAGTAAGTATCTTTTAATTTCATGGCTGCAGTCCCATCTGCAGTGATTTTGGAGCCCAAGAAAGTAAAGTCTGTCACTGTTTCTATTGTTTCCCCATCTGTTTGCCATGAAATGATGGGACTGGATGCCATGATCTTCATTTACTGAGTGTTGAGTTTTAAGCCAACTTTTTCACTCTCCTCTTTCACTTTCATCAAGAGGCTCCTTAGTTCTTCTTTGTTTTCTGCCATAAGGGTGGTGTCATCTGCATATCTGAGGTTATTGATACTGCTCCTAGCAATCTTGATTCCAGCTTGTGCTTCTTCCAGCCCAACGTTTCTCATGATGTACTCTGCATATAAGTTAAATAAGCAGGGTGACAATATACAGCCTTGATGTTCTCCTTTTCCTATTTGGAACCAGTTTGTTGTTCCATGTCCAGTTCTAATTGTTGCTTCCTGACCTGCATATAGGTTTCTCAAGAGGCAGGTCAGGTGGTCTGGTATTCCCATCTCTTGAAGAATTATCCACAGTTTATTGTGATCCACACAGTCAAAGGCTTTGGCATAATCAATAAAGCAGAAATAGATGTTTTTCTGGAACTCTCTTGCTTTTTCGATGATCCAGCAGATGTTGGCAATTTGATCTCTGATTCCTCTGCCTTTTCTAAAACCAACTTGAACATCTGGAAGTTCATGGTTCACATATCACTGAAGCCTGGCTTGGAGAATTTTGAGCATTATTTTCCTAGCATGTGAGATGAGTGTAATTGTGTGGTAGTTTGAGCATTCTTTGGTATTGCCTTTTTCTGGTATTGGAATGAAAACTGACCTTTTCCAGTCCTGTGGCCACTGCTGAGTTTTCCAAATTTGCTGACATATTGAGTGCAGCACTTTCACAGCATCATCTTTTATGATTTGAAATAGTTCAACTGGAATTCCATCACCTCTGTACTTAGTTATTAATGGAGCATGGGGTGAATCTCTTGAATTCTCTATGGTTTTCTTAACTATGAAATATAGATAAAAGTTCATAAAACAACATAAATAATACAATTACATATTTCATAGAATTCAAATAGTGGTAGCTATTACTACTGTTATTATTATTAAACTCAATGGTCCAGAAAATGGCTGGTTTTCTGAAAATGGTTCATTACCTGTTTGCCCAATGTGAACTGTTTTTGTAACCCTGATGCCAAGAATAGATGCAGTTTCATTTCAAGAATGACCCAATTTAATTGGCTAACTCCAGAACATGAGAATACACCTTAATAGGATGACTTCAGTAATTTGATCCTACTTTACTTCCTATTCAAAAATACTGACTACCATGTGTCAAAGCCTGTTTTATCAGGAGGGAGAATACAACCATCAAAATCCAAAGGGAAAGCACAGACCTGAAATTCCCTTAGATTTTTTTATTTCAAATCTCTTAATGTGCTCTGAGAGTTCAATACACCCACTGCTCACTGGTGCCAGCTTGGTCCTATGCTCCTCATCTGCAGTTGGTTCTTTCTTCTATCTTTAATATGAAAAACATACTTTCTCTAAGAAGAAAGTTGCCTCGTAGTTTCTAAGGTGTTTATTCAAAATTGATGTCTTAAGTGGGCTTCCTCCATAGGTAATCTGAATGGAAGAACCTATGCAGAGAAAAAAAAGAAGAGAAAATGAACATCATACTTGACTCATCAATGTCCATAATGGCAAGTATTTTGGGGTTTGTCTACATTCAAGAATCTTTAAACCCTCTCCCCACGTCTTCCATCACAACATGCAGTATAATCTCACTATCAGCAACATCCAGAGTACCTTAAAGTTTCTGGATGAAGGAGCTATGCCTGCAAATATGCCTGGCCAGACAGTTGCTGCTGCCTCAAAGCCTCAAAGATCATCTTCTTCAGAAAGAATCATCAACAAAGACGCAACAATTAATCACATATTGATATTTGGAAATCCTTCAGATTTTAGATTTGAAGCTGTTACTCCAGAGTTTCGTAATCTCTGCTGTCTCTTGACAGAAAATGTTTCCTGGTCTTTTCTTCTTGCCTCAAATTCAGTTTCTTTAAGACTCCTCTTTTCAGTGGCTTAGAGAGGCGAAGGAGTTGTCACTACAGTTTATTTTCATCATCTTAGAAGAGACCTAATCCCTCAGTCAAGACTTGTCAGACTCCAATCTTAGCACAAAGAAAGGGAAAATATAGAGAAAAAAAACAAGTGAATTTTTGGTGAGCATTAACTTTATGTATTTACTTAAATACATATACACATGTATGTGGGTGTTCATTTACATACAGGCATAAAAGTGCATTAAGCTACTTTGAAAGTTTCGCAATCTATCATTAACCAGTAACAGTGGGGAAGTAAGTGGGATTGAGTGGATAGTGAACAGGGATTTTTAAGATTTATTTTATGTACAGCTGTCTAGTAATTTTTTCAAAAAGTTTATTCATGTGCTGTTTTTAAAATTTTCATTTTTAAAGAGTAGCACTCACTTACTTCTCCCGGTTGCTCATATTCCACTTATTTGAAACCCAACTCTGTGCTACCATTCCATAGAAACAACACACACAAATCTCAACAGTGACCTACTAATTGTCAAATTCAGCAACCCCACTTGAATTTTATTTGTACATGATCTCCTGTAGCACTTGACACTGTAAGCATATGACTGCTCTTTGAAATTGTTGCTTTCTGTGTCCTTAAGTTCTGTTGCTTCACTCCGTACTTCTCTGTTTATCCCTCATTCTCTTCAATTTAGTGCAATATTCCTCATGTGTTTTTTTTTTTTTTTTTTAATCTTTTTTTTTTTTATTAGTTGGAGGCCAATCACTTCACAACATTTCAGTGGGTTTTGTATGACAAAACCTCATGTGTTTTTTAATTGAAAGAATCCACACAAGTTCTCTTAAGCCATAGTTTCTTTTTGAGTATTTTTAAACAATATTCAGAGATTCAACTTCCAAGCTTCCAAGCAGAAAACTCAGAAATGGGCATTCTAGTCTATCATAATTTTCTGCACTGAATTTCTAATTATAGGGTGGCACACTCCAAATCAATCTACAGTGTATAACTTAAGCTCTACATGTAAAACATTGATCACAAAACTGTTCCCCTCACAACTTTCTCCCAATGCTAGCTTTCATATCTCATTTATATCATAGATTCATCATCTAAAAGGGAAATATTAGTAATAATAAGTTCTTCTAATGGTTCATGTAAGGAAATTTTACATACATATAAAACTATATTATAGTTATATGTGTAGCTGTAATATATGGTTTTAGTTATACATAGTTTATATATATAAGCAAGGTGTTGGAGAAGACAATGGCACCCCACTCCACTACTCTTGCCTGGAAAATCTCATGAACGGAGGAGCCTGGTAGGCTGCAGTTCATGGGGTCGCTAAGAGTCAGACATGACTGAGCGGCTTCACTTTCATTTTTCACTTTCATGCATTGGAGAAGGAAATGGCAACCCACTCCAGTGTTCTTGCCTGGAGAATCCCAGGGACGGGGGAGCCTGGTGGGCTGCCGTCTCTGGGGTCGCACAGAGTCGGACACGACTGAAGTGACTTAGCAGCAGCAGCAGCAGCAGCAAACAAGATGTAAGAAGATTTTTATTATAGTGTTACTAGACACTGATAATGGAAACGTTGTGCAAGAATTTGTACCTCTTCTCATGTTTAGTTTCCTCACTACATGCATTAAATTTTATGAGTAACAGATTTAATTTCTGGGCTCCAAAACTGCTGGACAGTAACTGCAGCCATGAAATTATAATATACTTGATCCTTGGAAGGAAAGCTATAACAAATCTAGAGAACATAATAAAAATCAGAGACATCATTTTGTTGACAAAGATCTATATGGTCAAAGCTATGGTTTTTCGAGTAGTCATGTGCTGATGTGAGAGTTGGACCATAAAGAAGGCTGAGTGCCAAAGAAGTGATGCTTTCAAATTGTGGTGCTGGAGAAGATTTGAGAGTCATTTGGACTGCAAAGGTGATCAAACCAGTCAATCCTAAAGGAAATCAACCCTGAGTGTTCATTGAAAGGATTAATGCTGAAATTGAAGCTCCAATACTTTGGCCACTTGATGTGAAGAACTGAGTCATTGGGAAAGACCCTGATGCTGGGAAAGATTGAGGGCAGAAGGAGAAAGGGGTGACAGAGAATGAGATGCTTATATAGCATCACTGACTCAATGGACATGAGTTTGAGAAAACTTCAAGAGATAGTGAAGGATGGGAGGTCTGGCATGCTGCAGTTCATGGGGTCCCAAAGAGTCATGCACGACTTATGGACTGAACAACAACAACTACAATTATTCTGCTAAATTTTCTTTTTACTTCATGCTCTTCCTTCAAGCATCTCTTCTTTTCTAAGTTGGATGATAACAATACCCATCGTTGGTCATCCTTGCTCCATGTCGCAATGGGATTTACTATATCCTTTTGCCATTAGGGTGATTTCCATGAACACTTTTGTAGGACTTCCATAGTCAGGACCATATTTCTCTTTCCAGCCTGATTCCTCACCACCAACTCTATGCTCTTATCATTTCAAACAACATGTTTCTTCTTTTAAATCTTCTATATTTTTAATCATATCTGACCCTTTGACTAAAGGCCTCTTCCCTCTCTCCTCTTTTTCTATTGAAACACTTCAAAGTACACCTCAAAAGTATTTCCCACCATTAGCAAGTTCTGGTGAGACCTCATTCCATAAAGAATCCATCTCCTCATTTTCACCTCCACTGTCATTAACATCTACTTCTCTGTTATCGCTACATCATGCCTTCTTATATGCATTCATGCATTCATTCACTCAACCAATCCTTGCAGAGTGGATCTGCTCTGCAGGGCTCTGTGAGTTACTCTGGTGATATGAAGATGAGAAATCTGTGCTCAGCTGTCTTTTTAACACTTTTTAAGTTCTTGGAAGGCACTTCTGAGTTTTCTCAGCTTCCCCTCTTCCTACAGCCCAGCTCATTCTCTGCATAGAAAGTTATCAAATGCTCATTGATCAAAGCAGGCTAGCATTTACAACTCTTTCTGAAGAGTTTATCTCCATAAATAGAATGTCAATACCTTCTTCAGAAGGCTAGCTTACCTATTTGTAATTCAATTCTCTGTATAGGTCAGAAGTAAGAACCTGGTTTTCTTTTTTTCCGGGAGGCCTCCCCTATTGACTCCTATTTCTGTCATATCTATGAGGACATATTGATTAAAAGGATGCCTACAAGCAGGTGTCTCTATGGCATTATATGTTACCAGACCTGGAATTTTCAAAGCGCTCCATCAACCATTCCACTGGTTATGTGCTCACTGAGCCACTGTGGAAATACTTAAGTCATGTTGGGATCTCCAGGCAAGGTTAACCACTCATATCCCTGGTCCAAGATGAAGTTAGCTCTGACTTTTGAAACCTGAATGACTATAGTATAGCCTTAAATTTTACTAAAGCTTTTCAAGGGAGAGTGAGAAGGGGAAATGAGAGAACAGGAGAGAATGAGGTCGGTAAAGTCAGAGTGAGGGGCCAGAGGAGGCAAAGGACCAGTGGAGACCTGGAATCCTTGTTCTAACTCAATAAAGCTTGAAGAGAAAGGAGATTTCGTGGCAACCTGTGTTTCACAGTCTGTAAATCATGTCTGCACTCTGCCAACTCAAGACGTTTTTCAATATTTCTTTGAGTATCACCTTGTACTCATCTTTTCCATGCAAAATGTTTAAAGTGTTTTTTCCTGTTTTTACACATTGGAATACGCAGAAAGCCTCCAAATTGAATTTTTTTTTTTTGAAAAAGGATCCTGCACAGACATTTTGAAATTGCTTTATATTCAAATACTCTTCTGTTTCTGGACCTTTCAAATATGTAATTTTACATACTGTAATAATTCATTGGCTTGTAACTTTACAAGAGGAAAATGAGCAAATGTTCTTAAAAATAATGATAACCTTTATTTTTCAAAGTCAAGTACTGATATTTTTTTAAAGAGGCAGATAAAATCATTTTAAAAAAACTGGATTTTTTTGGTCTGTGTGACTTCACTAGTAGGTCTAGGTGTAATCTTGTTTTTGTAGTTACTACTCTTACATATATGATATAAATGTAAGGGCTTATTTTAAATTAACAACAGAGAAAGAGCTATGAGTCTAAGCTCTAGATAAAGGAAACAGCTATATAACTGCAATAACAAACACATGTAAAAGAATTTCTGGGGGAAAAACATGTTAACATTGGAACAAGTTCATCCAGACTTCTAAATCTAATAGAATGGATGTTAGTGTTTACTTTCATGGCCAAAAATATCTTGAAAATAAAATTCGATGATAAGGAAATATCAAATTAATTTTTGGGAATTGTGTATAGTTACTTTAATGCTTATTATTGTTTAGTCGCTAAGTCATCTCCGACTCTTTGGTAACCTCATGGACTGTAACCCTCCAGGCTCTTCTGTCCATGGGATTTCCCAGGCAAGAATACTGCACTGGGTTGCCATTTCCTATTGCAGGGTAATTTTCCTGACCAAGGGATCAAACTCGCATCTCTTGTGTCTCCTGCATTGGCAAGCAGATTTTTATCACTAGCGCCAGCTAAGAAGCATCTTATTAAGCACCTATTATATGCCAAATATTGTTTTAGTCTTTTAACTGTATTTCTGTCTTTAAATAAATCAACTAAGGATTCCATGAGGTAGTTATTATTAATATCCCCATTCCATGGGTGGGAAAACCAAGGGACTGGGAAATTAATTGACTTACACAGATTCATATGGTTAGGACATGGTGGCCGCTGATATTTAAACCAGACATCCTAATTCCCAAGCCCACATCTTTTACCACTGTCTTTGTGCATATGAAAGCCCATGTTCTTATCAGAAACTGGTTGCTAACTTTCTTTTGGTTTTGGAAGACCAAGATTGTCTTTATCTCTGGCAGTAATGATTCTAGAGATGCCTGGACTGGACATAGTCATATTTCCAGATAAACAGTCTTATTGTCCTGGCACTTCCTCTAAAATCTTTTAAATCACCCTCATAATAAACCCCATGTCAGTAGATTACCTGGCAAATCATTGTTAAGGTATAATTTTAGACAAAATCTTTGTGCCCAAGAAGTTAAACTTATTCCTACTGTTACATCTCTCTCCAGCACCCCTGTCAGCTACGTTTCTGAAGTTCAGGTGCATCCATACCAATATATTCATTTAAGTTTCAAACATGTAAGTGTTTACTCCAGGGAAGTGAAATATTGTTCACCCTGAAGAACTGTATTTTCAAAGCTGCCTTGGTGCTCCCTTAAGTTGTAAGTGAAATTACCTTGGCTTCCAAAAGTGACTGAGCTCATTGAAAAGTGGCACTTGAATCCAAGCGCTCTTTTAATATTTTTGCTGTGAAAAGATGCTGAGTCTCAGCAGTGCCTCCTTTATGTTCCCTCTTAATGCTGGAAACATTTTGCAGAGTTTATGAAATTCCCCACCAAGGAGAATAAAATGCTGCCTTTAGACAGCCCACATTTTAATGATTGAATAGATATTCGGCATATTGTAGTTGCTCAGTAAAGGCTTGTTGAAAAGGATTGAGTTTTATCAATGGATCATTTCCAAGAAAAACATCTGTTAGGATTAAGATGAGCCAAGTTCAAATTCAGGTGCTCCCTGTGTGGCATATTTAGGCCAGGTGTTGAGTAAAGGGACCTTAAACCAAAGTGTTAAAAAGAAGAAAAAGAGGAGCATGTTAAAACTAACTCAAAAAAAAAAAAAAAAAAAAAACTAACTCAATCATGGTGATACTCTATTTTCTATCATAGTTTTCTATCACCCTAGAAAATGGGCAGAAAATACTGCCTTCATTCTACAAGGCAAAATAATGGAGACTTGGGACAGTAAGAGTGACATGAGGAAGATAAGCTAGTTAGTGCTTTAGCCAACCTAAACCAGAGTAGGGGAGATTTGCCTCCAAGGGACCACAGGGCATTGCCACTCAGAAGAAAGTTCTGCTGAAACCAGACAGCCTTGTCCTGTTCTAGACCTAGTCAACTCCACCCAAGCTTTCCTTCCCACTAGACTTAATTACTCATGGCTGGCACCATGCACATTTAAGAATCATGTGTGTGGAATTCACTACAATACAAGGTACACTAGCTCAGAGATTCACTGCTTCCCTCAGGAAGGGAAAGGATTCCCACAGATAGCAGAGCCTTAGGGTGCAGATGATGGAAACCCAAAAGCAGGGAGGAGATGGGGATGGCAAGGTCGGAGACTCAGTATGTGGGCTGGATGTTTATTTGAGCTCCTTGCCTCACTCCATTCATTTTATTACTAACCGGTGCATGACAATGATTCTTCCCTGCTTGATATTTCCCTTGGAGAGTTAGTTCATTGTGCTACTAATATTTATAAGTTTTGGGGGATCTGAGTGCCCCTGAAGCTTAGACAGATTTTTGTTAGAAAAGGATTCATCTTGCATAATTTTACAATGTAAATTAAGCATAACTTTCAGTATGGTGGCTCAGAACTTCTAGTACTGAGAGGTTGCCCGTCTGATGTGAAGAACCAAATTTACTGTGTGCTCAGCTGTGTGGGGTCTTTGCAGTGTGTGCTGAAATGCCTAAATTGTGACTCAGCAAAAGAATAACCCTAATATACATAAATCTGAATTCTCCATTTTCCAAAATGTGTTGGACCTCCACTTAGAAAGTGAGGAATCAAGGTAGGAACCTAAACATATAGGAATTCTGCTGCATCTGTAAATAAGGAACAGAGAAAATGAAGATGTGTCTTTGAAAATATGCAGTCTGTTTTTGGAGAGCTAAATAAATGGAGCAAAAATGATTTATTGGCTTACAGAATTCTGGAGACGTTTAAGAGCATATAAGATACATATTGCATTTTCTCAGGTAAGTCTTTACCAGTTACAAAGCATCTAAAACCTCACTGCCATACAAATAGACCCAAAGTCTAGAAATTAGGACCTACAATCCAAGACCTAAAGAAATGATATCAGTACTAAGTAACCTGGTAGAGTCTAGAAACATTTTAGTCATTAACTCTTCTTTGGCTCCCCTTAATGTTACACCAACAACATTCTTAAGGCAAAAACACCTTTTTGTAGGTGAAATAATTATGTACTGAACACATTGTAATTACAATTCCCACACATCTGGTTTCTGAGTAAGCAAGTGGAATAGAATAGAATATTAAAAGATAGTCAATGATTGGGATTTCAGCTGAAACCCTCTATTCGGTTCAGTTCAGTCGCTCAGTCATGTCCAACTCTTTGCGACCCCATGAACCGCAGCATGCCAGGCCTCCCTGTCCATCACCAGCTCCCAGGGTTCACCCAAACTCATGTCCATTGAGTCGGAGATGCCACCCAAGAAACCCTCTACTAGTACAATTTTGAATATCTTTCCAAAGTATAGGTTTCAGGGAGTCCTATGTAACTGCCAATCCAACCAGCTGGGTCACTCTGGCCATAGGTACCCAGGAAGGAAATCACAATGGAGCTACCAGCTATAAGGTAGAGGAGAATTAGGGAAAAATGACCCAGTTAATCTGGGTGAAATAATTCTCATTCATTTTTCTTCAGTAGAACATGCATATTGAGCACCTACTAATAATACAAGGTGTAAGTCTGGCCACTTCAGCACTTCGACTAAGACATGTATTTTACTCTCTCTGGATATAATATACACTCATAAATACTTTTAATGAATGGCAGAAAGTAATACATTTCATAAAAATGTAATAACAAATGTGCTATGTCAGCTCAAAAGAGTCTAAAATCGCTTCCAGTAGGAGGATCGTGGTAAGGCTTTTAAGCCAGAATTAAAGAAATTTTGAACATATGAAGGAGCAGGCTATTCCAGACAAAAGGACTATTATATTAATGAGTGTATTATATTATAAAGCAAATAATATTAACAGAGTCATGGAATTGAGAAAATATAAAGTGGCCATAGGAAACTGACTATTTGGCTAAAGGGACAGAGTGAGGAATCAAGACAAAATTTATGTAAGATCAAGTTGTTTATAATTCTTTCTTTAGGTAATTAGTGAAGGTTTTATGTACCAAATGAGGAAGTTACACAGGAACTATATATAGCATTTTGAATTAATATGGCAGTTGAGTGTGTAGTACATTGGTGAAGCCTATCTTCATAGACCATGGTTATCATTTAAATTAGAGGTAACAAGGCAAAGTCTTGCTTCATGGTCCTAGGCAAAGATAAGAGACAGTGACACCAAGCATTTGGGACACGTTTCCAGAGGTTGGTGGCACAACAGAATTTGAAAATCAGAGAAAGGGGAAGTTTTCCAAGGGAAAATGAATGAGCACAGTCTCAGATAATGCCTGAGAGATCACAATTCAGATAATCTAACTCTAACAGGAGTTAGAAATCCAATCTTGAAACCCAGGAGAGAGACCAAGATGGTAAATATAGATTTGAGAGTCATCTGCTGGCTAGATGTAATCACTGAGACTGACAGATCAGATGAGAGTGTTAAAGAGTGATTGCAAAGGGAAGAAGACGAGTCAAGGACAAAGACCCTAATATCTTTTCTTGGGGACTGAAGATGTTGGATTTCTAAATAATCACCACTTCACCAAGTGCATTTTTTTCTTGCTTCCAAAATATATTAAGACTGTTTGCAGTTCTAAGGAGGTGGATGAAACTGGAGCCTGTTGTACAGAGTGGAAGTAAGCCAGAAAGAAAAAACACCAATACAGTATACTAATACATATAGCAAAGGAGAAAAGGAAAGGTATTCCCATTTGAATGCAGAGTTCCAAAGAATAGCAAGGAGAGATAAGAAAGCCTTCCTTAGTGATCATTACAAAGAAATAGAGGAAAACAATAGAGTGGGAAAGACTAGAGATCTCTTCAAGATAATTAGAGATACCAAGGGAATATTTCATGCAAAGATGGGCTCAATAAAGGACAGAAATGGTAGGGACCTAACAGAAGCAGAAGGTATTAAGAAGAGGTGGCAAGAATACACACAAGGACTATACAAAAAATATCTTCATGACCCAGATAATCACGATGGTGTGATCACTCACCTACAGCCAGACATCCTGGAATGTGAAGTCAAGTGGGCCTTAGAAAGCATCACTATGAACAAAGCTAGTGGAGGTGATGGAATTCCAGTTGAGCTATTTCAAATCCTAAAAGATGATGCTGTAAAAGTGCTGCACTCAATATGTCAGCAAATTTGGAAAACTCAACAGTGGCCACAGGACTCGAAAAGGTCAGTTTTCATTCCAGTCACAAAGAAAGGCAATGCCAAAGAATGCTCAAACGACTGCACGATTGCACTCAATTCACACGCTAGTAAAGTAATGCTCAAAATTCTCCAAGCCAGGCTTCAGCAATACATGAGCCGTGAACTTCCAGATGTTCAAGCTGGTTTTAGAAAAGGCAGATGAACCAGATATCAAATTGCCAACATCTGCTGGATCATTGATAAAACAAGAGAGTTCCAGAAAAACATCTATTTTTGCTTTATTGACTATGCCAAAGCCTTTGACTGTGTGGATCACAATAAACTGTGGAAAATTCTGAAAGAGATGGGAATATCAGACCACCTGACGTGCCTCTTGAGAAACCTGTGTGCAGATTAGGAAGCAACAGTTAGAACTGGACATGGAACAACAGACTGGTTCCAAATAGGAAAAGCAGTACATCAAGACTGTATATTGTCACCCTGCTTATTTAATTATATGCAGAGTACATCATGAGAAATACTGGGCTGGAAGAAGCACAAGCTGCAATCAAGATTGCCGGGAGAAATATCAATAACCTCAGATATGCAGATGACACTACCCATATGGCAGAAAACAAAGAAGAACTAAGGAGCCTCTTGATGAAAGTGAAAGAGGAGAGTGAAAAAGTTGGCTTAAAGCTCAACATTCAGAAAACTAAGATCATGGCATCTGGTCCCATCACTTCATGGGAAATAGATGGGGAAACAGTGGAAACAGTGTCAGACTTTATTTTTTGGGCTCCAAAATCACTGTAGATGGTGATTGCAGCCATGAAATTAGAAGACGCTTACTCGTTGGAAGGAAAGTTATGAACAACCTAGACAGCATATTAAAAAGCAGAGACATTACTTTGCCAACAAATGTCCATCTAGTCAAGGCTATGGTTTCTCCAGTGGTCATGTATGGATGTGAGAGTTGGACTCTCACATGTGGAGAGATGGGAAGAAAGCTGAGCACCCAAGATTTGATGCTTTTGAACTGTGGTGTTGGAGAAGACTCTTGAGAGTCCCTTGGACTGCAAGAAGATCCAAGCAGTCCATCCTAAAGGAGATCAGTCCTGGGTGTTCATTGGAAGGACTGATGCTGAAGCTGAAACTCCAGTACTTTGGCCACCTCATGCGAAGAGTTGAAAATACCCTGATGCTGGGAGGGATTGAGGGCAGGAGGAGAAGGGGAAGACAGAGGATGAGATGGCTGGATGGCAACACCAACTCAATGGGCATGAGTTTGAGTAAACCCTGGGAGTTGGCGATGGACAGGGAGGCCTGGTGTGCTGCAATTCATGGGGTTGCAAAGAATCAGACACGACTGAGCGACTGAACTGAACTGAACCCATATATATGGAATTTAGAAAGATGGTAATGATAACCCTGGATGCGAGACAGCAAAAGAGACACAGATGTATTGAACAGTCTTTTGGACTCCGTGGGAGAGGACGAGGGCAGGATGATATGGGAGAATGGTATTGAAACATGTAAATTATCATATGTGCAATGAATTGCCAGTCCAGGTTCGATGCATGATGGAGGGTGCTTGGGGCTGGTGCACTGGGATGACCCAGAGGGATGGGATGGGGAGGGAGGTGGGATGGGGGTTCAAGATGGGGAACACATGTACACCCATGGCTGACTCATGTCAATGTATGGCAAAACCAATACAATATTGTAAAGTATAATAAATAAAGAAATTTAAAAAAAAAGACTGTTTGCAGCATTCATAAGACAGTTGTTCACAAGTTATTGCTTGGTAGTAATGAGCATTTTACCTCTCTAGAGATCTGAGATTCTAGCATAGACCTAATATGCTGTGTATGACAATCAGTTCAGTTCAGTTGCTTAGTCAAGTCATGTCTGACCATTTGTGACCTCATGGTCTGCAGCATGCTAGGCTTCCCTGTCTATCACCAACTAACAGAGAGTGCTCAAACTCATATCCATCAAGTTGGTGATGCCATCCAACCATCTCATCCTCTGTTGTCCCATTATCTTCCTTCCTTCAAACTTCCCCAGCAACAGGGTCTTTTCCAAAGACTCAGTTCTTCACATCAGGTGGCCAAAGTATTGGAGTTTCAGCTTCAGCATCAGTCCTTCCAATAAATACTCAGGACTGAGTTCCTTTAGGATTGACTTGTTGGATCTCCTTGCAGTTCAAGGGACTCTCAAGAGTCTTCTCCAACACACAGTTCAAAAGCATCAATTCTTCAACACTCAGCTTTCTTTATAGTTGAGTTCTCATATCCCTACATGACTACTGGAAAAACCATTTCTTTGAATAGACAGACCTTTGTCAGCAAAGTAATGTTTCTGCTTTTTAAAGTGCTATCTAAGTTTGTCATAGTTTTTCTTCCAAACAGCACTTGTCTTTGAATTTCATGGCTGCAGTCACCTTCTGCAGTGATTTTGGAGCCCAAGAAAACAAAGTCTGTCACAGTTTCCATTGTTTCCCCATCTATTTTCCAAGAAGTGATGGGACTAGAGGCCATGATCTCAGTTTTTTGAATGTTGAGTTTTAAGCCAGCTTTTTCACTTTCCTCTTTCACTTTCATCAAGAGGCTCTTTAGTTCCTCGTCACCTTCTGCCATAAAGGTGGTGTCATCTGAATATGTGATGTTATTGATATTTCTCCCGGCAATCTTGATTCCAGCTTGTGCTTCATCAAACCCAGCATTTCTCATGGTGTACTCTGCATATAAGTTAAATAAGCAGGGTGACAATATACAGCCTTGACCTACTCCTTTTCCTATTTGGAGCCAGTCTGTTGTTCCATGTCCAGTTCTAACTGTTGCTTCCTGACCTGCACACAGGTTTCTCAAGAGGCACGTCAGGTGGTCTGGTAATCCCATCTCTTGAAGAATTTTCCACAATTTTTTGTTATCCACACAATCAAAGGTTTTGGTGTACTGAGTAAAGCAGAAGTAGATGTTTTTCTGGAACTCTCTTGCCTTTTCCATGATCCTACAGATGTTGGCAATTTGATCTCTGGTTCCTCTGTCTTTTCTAAATCCAGCTTGAACACTCTGAAGTTCTTGGTTCATGTACTGTTGAAGCCTGGCTTGGAGAATTTTGAGCATTACTTTGCTAGCATGTGAGATGAGTGCAATTGTGCAGTAGTTTGAGCATTCTTTGTCATTACCTTTCTTTGGGATTGTAATGAAAACTGACCTTTTTCAGTCTTGTCGCCACTGCTGAGTTTTTTTCCAAATTTGCTGGCATATTGAGTGCAGCGCTTTCACAGAATCATCTTTTAGAACTTGAAAAAGCTCAACTGGAATTCCATCACCTCCACTAGCTTTGTTTGTAGTGATACTTCCTAAGGCCGACTTGACTTCACATTCTAGGATGTCTGGCTCTAGGTAAGTGATTACACTACCATGGTTATCTGGGTTGTGAAGATCTTTTTTATATAATGTATGACAATAGTGATGGGGTTTATAATGGTGGTACCAGTACATCTGTGTGGATGTATTTTGTTGGGAGAGGAAGAAATAGCCAGATTTTCTTTATCAAAAGTACTAAATAGAGAAAGACATGTAATGATTTCCAACATAATATTAACAGTATAATTATTAGTAGGTAAGTACAATATGTTATCATTTACCCTTACAACATTTTAAGATGAGAATTATTACCATCTACACCTGCAATGGAGATATGAGTCTCCCAGTAGGTCAATGCCTCTTCCAACATCATTGAAATAGCAGAAAAGGAATCTAATAACTGATTCTGAAACTGAGATCTTAATCATTATATTTTCTGTCTGGAGGTGATTTCTGAATCAATGATACATCATGGTTTAATAATGTATCTTAATATTATTATATATCTATTAATTTATATCTTGCTTTATTTAATTTCATTTTTAAATTTAATATACAGTAAAATTTATTTTACTGGTATATGGTTCCATAAACTTTAACACATGTATAAATTCCTGTGACATGCACCATGATCATGATACAGAACAGTTCCATTACCCCCAAATCCCATGGTTTTCATCCTTAGTGTCAAACACTCCCTACCCCCAAGCCCCTGGCAACCACTGACCTTTTCTTCACCACTATGATTGTCTTTTTTTGAGAATGTCTAATCTAAACGGAGGGTTTCCCAAGTGGCTCAGTGGGTAAAGAATCTGCCTCCAATCCAGGAGATGCAGGCAGACCCAAGTTCAATCCCCTGGTCAGGAAGATCCCCTGGAGGAGATAATGGTGACCTAGACCTGCTCCAGTGTTTTTGCCTGGAGAATCCCATGGACAGAGGAGTCTGGTGGGCTACAGTCGGGTCACAAAGAGTCAGATATGACTGAAGTGACTGAGCATTCAATCCAAATGGACTCATAAGGTGCATAATCTTTTGAGACTGGTTTCTTCCACTTAGCATAACATCTTTGAAATTCACCCAAATTGCTGTGTGTTTCACTAGTCTATTGAGTAATTTTCCAGTGTATGAAATTCAGTTAGTTTATCAATTCATCAGTGGATGGACATTTTGTTTTATCCCTAATTCTTGGTGATTATGAAAAGAACTACTGTGAACATTCTCATATATATTATTATAGGAACATAAGTTCTCATCTTTAGAGTAAATAACTAGGAGTGGGATTACTGGGTCCTGTAACTTAGTTTCTGGTAACTGTAATTAAATTATTATTATTTTTGAATCATTTGAGTAAGGGCAACTTATTATAGCAGAAACAGCAAGCCATCTTCGTTATCTGTGAAGGAACTTTTTACAAAATATGTTGCAAGTGAAGGAGCGTGACTCACTAATATAACTTCTGTGGCAGACAGAATCCAGGAAAGAGTCAACTAAATCTCAAGAAATACACAGAAATTAGACTATTCTCCATGATTTATAGGGAAGACAACCAAGATGCCCCCAATCCACTGTGACTTGTCACATGGTAAATTTTTATATGACTGAGGCCAAAACTAAGCTTCTTAACTCCCAGGCTATGGGAAAAACTATCCTGGAAAGAAAAATAACTCTTCTTTCAGGGAAAAACACAACCTTAATGCACGTAAAGGTAACAATTGCACTGAATGTTTTAAAGATGCTCTGTTTGGGTCTTTAAGGATTTTTCTAATGGCATACATGTGTATATATAAAAATTTCTCCATTTTAATGTTCTGAAGTTATAAACACTAATTTAAAGTCTTCTATAAATATTTAAATATGAGTGATGTCTTCTTGTAAATATAACGTCATGTAAAGAGGATGTGAAGAGTTGGTTCCATTCTGGGAATTTTGAGGTCAATATGTGTAAAACAAATGCTAAATGCTAACCAAATATCCCACTATGTTAATGACTATTCCTCAAGTTACACTAAACAACATGAACTATAATAGCTTATGAAGTCTATATATTTAAGAGCAATGTGCATCTGCTATCCATAGAGTAATTAGTATTACATATTGGCCCATTAATTTAATTCTCTATGAAAAGCTTTAAGTTTTGCTGAGCCTCACAAGTAAAAACATACTAAAAATTCTAGTATTTTTCCACTGAAGAAGAGAAACATTAAAGCATACAGTGGTTGACAAAGATATATTTAAAGATGAAGTTCATTTCTACCTCAAAGATAATTTCAAAGAAGAGAAAAGTTAATTTAGTGAGAAAAAGGATAGCAGAAAAGGGCAGACAAGAAAACATTGTCCATTTTACAGAAATATTACCAATTAAGTACACAGTGACTGTGGACTTCCTCTTTCAGCTTCCACATGGGAAAAGCTTGGACATCTCCACTGCTCTTGACAACCAATAAGCAGTTGAAGAGACTGAAAAGTCAACAACTTTTCTTGGATCACTGAGTGAGGGGTGGATATGGGAGAAACTGCCACCCCCCCCCCCGCCCCCCACGATTAGAGATATAGAGTGGGGAATACGGAAGGAAAACTGGAGCTCTAATCACCAAATCCTCAGAGGCATACTGAGAACAAATCTGAGTGTTAAAAACTCCAGGGAAACCCCATCATGAGCGTGCTCCACCCCCAAAATCTTTTGAGATTTACCTCCATAAAACAACTGTGACCAAGAAAACCATCACAGGTTTGTGACCTCTGAGAAGCTCCTGTGCTTTTAGGGCATGAGCCAGTGTCTAATTTTCTATCTGTCTAGCAAATGAGAATAAAGGAGACAACTCAACTCTGAGGTGATGACAGATGCTGTTCTACATAGATTATTCATTCTCCTATGGTAAATACAAATAAGTTGTCATTTATAAAAAGAAATGAGAATGGTGAAATCACCAGCTTAGAGGAAAGGCTGGAGAAGTCCAGGGCAAAAAGTGGAGACCCCCAATAAAGAGAAGAAGACGTGGTACCCAGACCACAAGATGGTGTTCTGGGAATATCTGGGTCTCCATCCTCTCTTTGGTGATAAGTGGTAATCTTGATGTTTCTTGAGAGGCCCGTTCTTTGCAGATTTTCTTGGTATTTATATGTGATCTACCAATTTAATGTTTAATGTTGCTTTATCACAAGTGAAATTGAAAGTTGCTCAGTTGGGTCTGATTCTTGGCGACTCCATGGACTATATAATCCATGGAATTCTCCAGGCCAGAATACTGGAACAGGAATCCTTCCCCTTCTCCAGGGGATCTTCCCAATCCAGGGGTCAAACCAAGGTCTCCAGCATTTCAGGTGATTCTTTACCAGCTGAACCACAAGGGAATCGGGAGAAAAGGTACATCAAGGCTATATATTGTCATCTTGCTTATTTAACTTATATACAGAGTACATCATGTGAAATGCTGGGCTAGATGAAGCACAAACTGGAATCAAGATTACTAGGAGAAATATCAATAACTTCTGATATGCAGATGACACCACACTTACGGTAGAAAGCAAAGAAGAACTAAAGAGCCTCTTGATGAAAGTGAAAGAGGAGAGTGAAAAAGCTGGCTTAAAACTCAACATCTAGAAAACTAAGATCATGGCATCCAGTCCCATCACTTCATGGCAAATAGATGGGGAAACAATGGAAACATTGACAGACTTTATTTTCTTGGGCTCCAAAATCACTGCAGATGGTGATTGCAGCCATGAAATTAAAAGGCGCATGCTCCTTGGAAGAAAAGTTATAACCAACCTAGACAGCATATTAAAAGGAAGAGACATACTTCTGTCACCACTATTCTTAAGCTAGTTGCTTTTCCAATGTTGAAAAACCTTGCCTAACTTCCTCAAATAAAAAAATGTGAAGACCAATGGGACTCAGTCCACAGCAGAGGTATGAAGAAGTGTTGAACACTGGAAGAAGAACCCAAAGGGTCAAAACTCTGAAGGGATCAGAGAAAAAATCATATTAGGGATACCAGAGCAAGTATGCATTGTATGTATACTCAGTTGCACGGTCGTGTCCGACTCTTTACAGCCCCATGGACTGTAGTCCACCAGGCTCCTCTGTCCCTGGGATTTTCCAACAATAATACTGGAGTTGATTGACATTTTCTCCTCTATGGGATCTTCTTGACCCAGGGATCAAACTCTCATCTCCTGTGGTTCTTGCATTGGCAGGTGGATTCTTTACCACTGAGCCAGTAGCAGATATTATTATTTATATTGTTTGTAACAATAATTGACTGACTCTATGAAATTTTGTTTCTCCATCTTTCCTCAATTATAACATTCTCTTTAAGCCAGATGTTGTAGGAATGGATGCCTGGTTTTAATTCACTGATTAGAAGAGGGCTGACATTTGTTAACACTATTAGGGTAAAATTGCATATTTGTGCAGGGGAGGAGGAGAGTAGCAAATTGTAGGAAAAAAAAATCTCTCTACCCTCTGGAAACGTGGTGGCATAAAGATCAGAGTGGTCAGTGTGAAAGTTTAGGCTGTTTTGAGAAATGTACATTCAGACCAGATGTACCAACTGGATTACTGTCATGGGCTTCCCTAATGGCTCAGATATTAACGAATCTACAAGGTGGGGCACCTGGCTTCAGTCCCTGGATTGGGAAGATCCCCTGGAGGAGGGATTGACTACCCACTCCTGTATTCTTGCCTGGAGAATCCCCATGAACAGAGGCGCCTGATGGGCTATAGTCCATGGGGTCGCAAAGAGTCGGACATGACTTAGTGCCTAAGCAGAAATGTGACTCCCACTCTTATCAAGGGCCTTATTTCTGATTGTTGGAGGGAGTTTATCAACCTGAAGAGGCATACTACATTATTCATAGTGGAACACACATGAAAATAGCCAAATTGCAACATACATGTACACTACTGTCCATATATTGTGCACACACATACCAGTGTGTATAGGGTAACTACAGCTATGCTTAGAACCAGATGTAACCTTTATGAATGCTGCTTCATGGCAAATAATTATGTTATGCATTTTTTGAACTGAGCTGAAAAAAGAGAGTGTGTTTTTAATCTACTATCTCTCTCCATTTTTTCTGATCATCTTTAAATGTGGAAGCTAAATTCAAACTCCCACATTTCTGAAAATTACCATTTAAATTTTCTAAAATAAATCATGATATCCTTATCATATTAAAGGAAATTCAGATACAAGTCTCAGCATTCTTGAACCCTAACAACACCAAATATATTTTTCATCATTGTCCAAATTACAACATATGTTGTAACATATGTTTTCATAGCTACAACTATCATCTATTTTACTTCTTCCCCATCATAATCTTTTCCTATGTTTCTGATATAATTTTTAGATTTGTCATTTTAATGAGGAATTCGTATTTTAGAACTGACAATCATCCCTCCCTGATTTAAAAAAGGTGTGTGGCATTTATTTACAGATAAATAATAATTCAGAGGATAAACACAGCTCTAACATAGTTATAGATGTTCAATACTAAAGTCATGTTGAAATAAAAGAGATTCTTGGCTATCTCACTACAACCAAAACTTTTGAGTTGCCAGTCTTTGATTTGGCAACTCAAATAGTTTAGATAGATAGATTTAGCAGTCAGATAGTTTAAAATTGATTTTTTGTGTGGGAGGTATTGAATTACATGCAATTTTCTAGTACATATTAATACTATTAATTGTCTCTAAAACGATGTGAAAATCCACATTGACTCTCTATTTTGTTAAATATAAGAAGGGAAAATGTACCTAAGTATATTTGTAGTTCACCCATCCCTAATCTCTTTAACACTGAGTGCAAGATGCCTATGAGTGCCTGGAGAAATGTTTTGAGAATCAGTTGGCCTTTGTACTTGATTCTTCAGCTAACTTTTTGGGTCGATGACAGCTGCTCTTGCAATTAGCCTTTCTTCTGACCTCATGGTCAACCACAATAGCCCTGGAGATTTCAGGAAGTGAAACTATTACTTTTAAGGTATCTGGACAAGGCCTGCATATGTGCAAATTAATAGGGGAACTGTGTTCTGTGCTTTATTCCTCTTTTTCTCTCTTGGTTACAAATTGTCCCCATCCGTATGTGACAGGTACATCTGGATACCTACTCTAATGGGTGAAGAAATGGATCTAACAGGAAGAGGAAGCCATATAATACTCCCCAGGAATGTCTAAAAGAGGATTCCTTGGTCTTACTTGGAAATTGAGAGTCTTAAGGGGACATCCTAGGCTGAAGGATAATTTGCTTGCTTGACTTACCTCTCTTAATTCAGAAGGCTGAAATATGTAGAACAAGATGATATTTACAAGGATGGGTCAAGAGTGTCATAATGCAATATAAGACGCACAGTTTTAAGTAGATGGCAATGATAGATTTATAAAGGAGTTAAATTGGCTTCCTGCTCCCTATTATTCTCCAGTCTCCCCATCTTGTGGAAGGGTGTCAGGCCATGAACAATCCTCTCTTCAAGTCTCCATCTGCTGAGTCCAGAAGATAAACTGTCATTCAGCCTCCACATTGGAGTTGTTTTGGAGGCTGTCAGCAATCACCAGCTCTCTCTGTCCTTCATGGTGTTTTCAGATTTCAGTCAGGTAGAGTGTTCTATAGACTGTGAGAAATAGAGTTGAATTGAAGCAGGTCAATTCCATGACCCATGAACGACTCAGTCATTCAGTGACCCATGTCTGCATAAGCCTCATGTATAAGAAACAAGAGTGAAGAGAAGAAAGAATAAGAAAATAGTGACTGAAAAAGGAGGTATTAAGAGCAGGGTAGATGGAAATCTGGTGCTAAAGGCTGTGGGAGGAAGGATGAAGAAAGACCAAAATTAGAGTTGTGGTGTATGTTAGTGGTGAGCTTTTGGCTGAGCTGATGCAGACAGTAAAGGTAGTGGAGGCTTAGCTGCTCTAGGTAAGAACACAATCATAAAGCTTTTTTCCTGATTCCCTCTTAAGTGGAGATATGTGCAAACTTGCTTCAGTAGGCCAAAGAAAATAGGAGTGACAGTGCTAAATGATAGTCTCCAAGGAAGTGGAAAAATGAATTCTCATTATTTTTCTAAAGTCCTTATGAAAACAACATTCCTGAAATACTGTTCACTCTCTTCCTGGTTATACTCCCAAAATCTTTCATAATGAAGAGGATACGAAAATATCTTTGTTAAATATATTTTGTGTATTATAACAACCCTACTAAATTACTTCCTAGAAAAAAAGATTGACAAACATCAGGAAAGCTGAATTGATAAAATAAGGGTATGTTAATGAAGTACTGACTAAGTACTCCAATAACATAATGAATTGATCACGTAAAAATGTTATTTTGGATTATAGCTTTAACTGACTTCTATCCATCATTGTTGTCCTATTATATGTGACATTTCTTTAAAATGTAGATCATGCTTTTCATATTTACTCTTTGAGCTTCTTTAGTTTCCAAGGCCCATATAGAAGTGCATGCCATGAAACCTATGACTTTATCTTATTAACTAAGTACGCTCATGACAATGAACTTAGTGTGACAGTGGGAGTTACCATATTACATAGGAAACATTCCATCAATGTTGGCAAATTAACAAAGGAAGTACTAAAGGGAATTGCAACAAGTATTCAAATAGCACAAATGAATGTCTAATAAGTGAAAATATTTAGAGAGAGTTCTAAGAAGAGAAAAATGCCTTTCCCTTACTTATACAATGTGGGCACCCAATAAGAGACAAGGAGTGAGTCATTAATGACAGGGGTCACTCAGAAATTCTTGATGATGTTCAGTTCAGTTCACTTCAGTCTCTCAGTCATGCCTGACTCTTTGCAACCCCATGAACTGCAGCACATCAGGCCTCCCTGTCCATCACCAACACCCAGAGTTCACCAAAACTCATGTCCATTATTTGTGATGCCATCCACCATCTGATCCTCTCTCGTTCCCTTCTCCTCCTGCCCTTAATCTTTCCCAGCATCAGGGTCTTTTCAAATGAGTCAGCACTTCGCATCAGGTGGCCAAAGTATTGGAGTTTCAGCCTCAGGATAAGTCCTTCCAATGAACACCCAGGACTGATCTCCTTTAGGATGGACTGGTTGGATCTCCTTGCAGTCCAAGCGACTCTCAAGAGTCTTCTCCAACACAACAGTTCAAAAACATCAATTCTTTGGTGCTCAACTTTCTTTATAGTCCAACTCTCACATCCATACATGACTACAGGAAAAACCATAGCCTTGACTAGACGGACCTTTGTTGGCAAATAATGTCTCTGCTTTTCAATATGTTGTCTAGGTTGGTCGTAACTTTCCTTCCGAGGGGTAAGTGCCTCTAAATTTCATGACTGCAATCACCAACTTCAGTCATTTTGGAGCCCCTCCAAAAATAGAATCTGCCACTGTTTCCACTGTTTCCCCATCTACTTGCCATGAAGTGATGGGACTGGATGCCATGATGTGAATTTTCTGAATGTTGAGCTTTAAGCCAGCTTTTTCTCTCTTCTCTTTCACTTTCATCAAGAGGCTCCTTAGTTCTTCTTTGCTTTCCGCCATAAGGGTGGTGTCATCTGCATATCTGAGGATATTGATATTTCTCCTGGCAATCTTGATTCCAGCTTGTGCTTCATTCAGCCCAGCATTTCTCATGATGTATTCTGCATATAATTTAAATAAGCAGGTGACAACATACTGCCTTGCCATACTCCTTTTCCTATTTGGAACCAGTCTGTTGTTCCATGTCCAGTTCTAACTGTTGCTTCCTAACCTGCATACAGGTTTCTCAAGAGGCAGGTCAGGTGGTCTGGTATTCCCATCTCCTTCAGAATTTTCCACAGTTTATTGTGATCCACACAGTCAAAGGCTTTGGCATAGTCAATAAAGCAAAAATAGATGTTTTTCTGGAACTCTCTTGTTTTATTGATGATCCAGCAGATGTTGGCAATTTGATATCTGGTTCATCTGCCTTTTCTAAAACCAGCTTGAACATCTGGAAGTTCACGGTTCACATATTGCTGAAGCCTGGCTTGGAGAATTTTGAGCATTACCTTACTAGCGTGTGAAATGAGTGCAATCATGTGGTAGTTGAGCATTCTTTGGCATTGCCTTTTTTTGTGATTCGAATGAAAACTGACCTTTTCCAGTCCTGTGGCCACTGCTGAGTTTTTCAAATTTGCTGACATATTGAGTGCAGCACTTTCACAGCATCATCTTTTAGGATTTGAAATAGCTCAACTGGAATTCCATCACCTCCACTAGCTTTGTTCATAGTGATGCTTTCTAAGGCCCACTTGACTTCACATTCCAGGATGTCTGGCTGTAGGTGAGTGATCACACCATCGTGATTATCTGGGTCATGAAGATATTTTTTGTATAGTCCTTGTGTGTATTCTTGCCACCTCTTCTTAATATCTTCTGCTTCTGTTAGGTCCATACCATTTCTGTCCTTTATCGAGTTCATCCTTGCATGAAATAGTCCCTTGGTATCTCTCATTTTCTTGAAGAGATTTCAAGTCATTCCCATTCTATTGTTTTCCTCTATTTCTTTGCATTGATCACTGAGGAAGGCTTTCTTTTCTCTCCTTGCTATTCTTTGAAACTCTACTTTAAGATGCTCATATCTTTCCTTTTCCCCTTTACTTTTTGCTTCTCTTCTTTTCACAGCTATTAGTAAGGCCTCTTCAGAGAGCCATTTTTACTTTTTTGCATTTCTTTTTCTTTGGGATGGTCTTGATCCCTGTCTCCTGTACAATGTCACGAACTTCCATCCATAGTTCATCAGGCACTCTGTCTATCAGATCTAGTCCCTTAGATCTATTTCTCACTTGCACTGTATAATCATAAGGGATTTGATTTAGGTCGTACCTGGTCTAGTGGTTTTCTCCACTTTATTCAATTTAAGTCTGAATTTGGCAATAAGGAGTTCATGATATGAGCCACAGTCGGCTCCTGGTCTTGTTTTTGCTGACTGTAAAGAGCTTCTCCACCTTTGGCTATGAAGGATATAATCAATGTGATTTCGGTGTTGGCCATCTGGTGATGTCCATGTGTAGAGTCTTCTCTTGTGTTGTTGGAAGGGGATGTTTGCTATGACTAGTGCGTTCTTGGCAAAATTCTATTAGCATTTGTACTCTGAGGCCTAATTTTCCTGTTACTCCAGGTGTTTCTTGACTTCCTACTTTTGCATTCCAGTCCCCTAAAATGAAAAGGACATCTTTTTGGGGTGTTAGTTCTAAAAGGTCTTGTAGGTCTTCATAGAACCGTTCAACTTCAGCTTCAGTGTTATTGGATGGGGCATAGACTTTGATTACCGTGATATTGAATGGGTTGCCTTGGAAAAGAACAGAGATCATTCTGTCGTTTTGAGATTGCATCCAAGTACTGCATTTTGGACTCTTTTGTTGACTATGATTGCTGCTCCATCTCAGTAGTAGATATAATGGTCATCTGAATTAAATTCACCCATTCCAGTCCATTTTAGTTCACTGATTCCTAAAATGTTGACTTTCACTCTTGCCATCTCCTGTTTGACCACTTCCAATTTGCCTTGATTCATGGACCTAACATTCCAGGTTCCTATGCAATATTGCTCTTCATAGCATCGGACCTTGCTTCTATCACCAGTCACATCCACAACTGGGTGTCGTTTTTGCTTTGGCTCCATCCCTTCATTCTTTCCTGAGTTACTTCTCCACTGATCTCTAGTAGCATATTGGGCACCTACCTACTTGGGGAGTTCATCTTTCAATGTCCTTTTTGCCTCTTCATACTATTCATTGTGTTCTCAAGGCAAGAATACTGAAGTGGTTTGCCATTCCCTTCTCCAGTGGACCACATTTTGTCAGACCTCTCCACCATGACCCATCCGTCTTGGGTGGCCCCACACGGCATGGCTTAGTTTCACTGAGTTAGACAAGGCTATGGTAACATTTTAAAATATCTTCAGTAGAGTTAAAATTTAAATCCTCTTGTAAAACATCATTTGACAATAGACTGAGTGGTCTTTACCCACTGAGGTCAGAGAGTACTCTCCAGATGACAAGAAGAATAGATAATTCTTTTATTTCAGTTATCTTATGCACACTGCCAAGCTTTCTGCTTCTGTCTCTAAGCCACATCAGAGCAATGTCTAAGAGATTTTGGATTAGCCTGAATTTGCTGCTTTGACCGTATTAATGTTTTTAAACCAATAAGTATGTGGGTTATTCAAATCTGTATCCTTGAATGAGCTCGAGGCCTTTTAGCAGGTAACTTCTAAGTGCCAAGAAATTTGACTTAATTAACGCTAACGGCATTGATCTTCAATGAGAATTTTCCTGGAAAAAAGTTAATTGTTAGTTTCCTTAAGAAAGAGCAGTAAAGTATAGGACCGTGGTTCTCAACAGCAGTCAGTTTTACCCCTCATGTGGCAACATTTGGAGACATTTTTGGTTGTCACAGCTAGGGCAGGGATGCTCCAGGCATCTAGTGGGGGGAGAACAGGGCTGCTGCTAGACATACCGTCATGCATAAAACAGCATGCTCCCACACAAGGTATGTCCAAAATGTCTTCAATGCCACCGTAGAGAAACCCTGATGGAACAGCATAAAGATAAATCATCGTGCAATTTAAGAGAACATACACAAAATTAAAGTCACTTTGAAATTTTGATTTATAGTCATGAAAAATCCTGACATAATCCATTTCTTCTGTGCCTAAACTACTCCCTAATAATAAATTAGGCTACTTCTGATGCTGCATTAACTGCTTAAAATCGCTAGGGAGCTATTCAGTATGAGGCTACTTTGTTGTATTAAATACAGCCTTGGGGTATTTAAAAAGTGAACGGAACTTTCATAAGTACCTAATTTACAACTGAGCATTAAGAGAATCAACACATGTTAAAATGACACAAACGCACTAGAAAAGAAACACATAAACAAGCTTAAATGTTCAGAGGACACAGCATGACCCAAGCTAGGTGTGAGTGTATGTGTGATGAAGGAAGGGCGTCATTAGTTAGGAGTGGCCAGAGGTGAGTTTTGATCTGGGTTTAAAGAAAAAGAAAAGTGTAGATTAGTAAGGACATTCTAGTCATTCAGTAGCCCTTGTTAATGCAAAACAGAAAGTGGTTAATTGCTAATTCAATTTCCTGAGGTTTTTCAACAGATAAGAGTTGATGAAAGTGATTAATGTCTACTGAGTAAAAACAATTTGAAATTAAATCATCTTTTGATACAGTTTAAATGGATTTTTATGATAATGCTTATAATGTTCCGAATTCCTAGAATATGTTTGATTACCTTAAGGTAAATCTGTTAACTAAAAAAACACAAAAAACAAAAAACTTTTTTTTTAAATATTGTGTAACTTAAATTTATATTGGTAATCTTCACTGAAAAGAAAGGATAAGTTTTAAAGGTGAGCCGTTTAACCATGGGGGTTTAAATACAATGAATATTATTTTTATTTTTGCTTTTCACAGGTATTTCTGGATGAAAGAAGAAATTACGGCTCTGGTTGCTAGATCTTTTCTCTTTCTTGAAAATCCAGTGGAGCACTTTTTCTACATGCAAAGAGAGATAGGAGGCAAAATCAGACAAATTTATGAAAACCAGGAGATGTGCCACTGATAAAATAATATAGTTAGAAACCAATATGTTATTTTTTTGTAAGTATACTTCATACATTAACTTTGGGTAGAAATAGTATTTCATCTCATATTAATATTTAATTTATTGTTTAATGTTTTATTTAATTCTCAGGCCATTGTGAATTTCTAATTATTTAGTTCTAGCTAACTCCCCAAATTCTCAGTGAATTATCTCAAATTAAAAAAAAAAAAAAGAAAAAGCTTTACTTATGCCTAAGTATATGGTTAAATTTTACAAATACTTTATGTGTTAATCAAAAGATTTCTTTCATACACACAAGAATTAGGTCAATTAAAATTTTCTGATCCTTGTTAATTATTGAGATCTTCAATATTCTTACTCATTTTATAGCTTCCTGTTCTGTAAGCAAGTGAAAATGGCATGGTAAGTTTTTCACCATTTTTGCAGATTCCTCTACTATCTTTGTGATTCTGTAAGTTCCATATATGTATTTTTAAGTTTTGCATTGAGTATATTCACATTGAAAGTGAAAGTGGCTCAGTTGTGTCTGACGCTTTGCGGCCCCATGAACTGTATAGTCCATGGAATTCTCCAGGCTAGAATACTGAAGTGGGTAGCCTTTCCCTTCTCCAGGGGACCTTCCCAACCCAGGGATCAAACCCAGGTCTCCCTCATTGCAGGCAGATTCTTTACCAGCTGAGCTACAAGGGAAGCCCAAGAACACTGAAGTGGGTAGTCTATTGCCTCTCCAGCAGATCTTCCTGACTCAGGAATTGAGTCAGGGTCTCCTGCACAGCAGGCAGGATTCTTTACGAACTGAGCTACCAGGGAAGCCCCATATTCATATTAAGCTTATGCTATATTCAAAATGTCCCTTTTTACCTCTAGTAATTATGAAATACCCCTTCTTGCTTTAAAACATACTTTTAGCTACTTTAGCAAAGGTGTTATATTGGGGTGGCCAAAAGAACTTTTTGGCCAACCAAATACATATGTAACAGCAGGGATAATGTCTGATTTTGCTCAGCATCATATCTCCAAGTACTACTACAAAAATTGGTAAGTGAAAAGACTTACAAAATATTTGTGTAAGGAAAGGGTGAAGAAGGGAGTATATGGTTCCCTGAAGTCTGTATCTATGATCTCATATAAATCAGGATTCAACAGATAATTTCTTCCTAGAAATGAATGTGTTCAAAATACTTGCACTAAAAACTCAAAGGAATTTTAAGACTTAGAGTATATGGTAAATTCATGGATTGAAAAGCAATATTGTAAATAATTATTTCCAAATTACTATATAAATTAAATACAATCTTAATGAAAAATATTGTAAACTCCTTTTAAAATGCACATGGAAATGAAAAAGGCTGAGGATAACCAAGGCAATATGAAACTACAAAGCTGGGAGACTTACAGTAAGATATATCAAGACATAATCAAGGTACAATCAATAAGACAGTTCTATATTGGTTCAATGAAAGAGAAGTTGACTAATGGTGCAGAATAGAGTCCAGATATCAGTCCACACATACCAAGGTCTGATTTATACCTAGAGGATACTAGAGTACAATAGAAAAGCTGGTCTTTTCAATAAACAATGCTGGGTCAAGTTGTTATCCATATGGACTAAGAATGTGTTCCTTGGCCTCTGCTTCAATCCATACACAAAACACAATTCCAGATGGATTGCAGATCTAAATGTAAAAGAAAAAAACAATAAAGCTTTTAGAGAACAACAAAAGGACAGCCTTGTGACCTTGACATTGGCAAAGATTTCATAAACAGGACACAGAAGTACCCAACTATAAACGAGGAAACTAAAGATGATTTTTTTTAAATTAAGAACTTGTGTTCATCGAAAGAATTGTGAGAGTAAAAATACAACTCAAAAAATAGTAGAAGTTATTCTCAATACATAGACTTGCCAATGAGTCATATCCAGAATAAAAAAAAAAAAAAGAAAAAGAAAAATTCAAACAAATTAGTAAGAAAAAGACAGACTGCCCAGCATGGCAAAAAAAAAAAGTAAAAAAAAATTGAACAGACTCTAAAAAGTAGAGGATATTAAGTGACTAATGAACATATGAAAATCTGCTCATAGTTACTATTCATCAGGGAAATACTTATTAAAACCATAATGTGACAAAACTACACCCTCCAGAGTAGCCAAAGTAAAAAAGACATTTAACATCTTGTCGACAACAGCATGGAGGCACCAGAACCCTGTACACTATTCATGAGAATGTTAGTGGTTATCTTCTCTGGAAACTGTTTGACAGTGCCTTCTATAGATGAAGATCCACAGATCCTATGGTGCATCAGTTCCAGTCCTAAGTGTATATGAAGAAGACAAGAGTCCATATGTTTAGCAGACCCAGAATGGAAACTGCTCAAGTGCTCATCATTAGTAGAAAGGATGAGGAAATGCTCATATATTCATACGATGGAGTTACACATCAGTGAACATGAAGAATGCACCCCTACATGGAAAACATAAATGAATCTCATAAATATGCTGCACAACAACAAAAAAGCCAAATAGAAAAGAGCACATACTATGAACGCATAGATGTTATTAATACTATGTATAAAATAGATAACTAATGAGAACATGCTGTGTAGCAGAGGGAATTAAACTTCAGGCACAGCAGTGACCTGAGTCAGAAGTCCGAAAGGGAGGGGATATATATGTATATGTATGACTAATTCATTTTACTAATATGGTAGATGCTAGCAAATATTGTAAAGAAACTATACTCCAATAATTTTCTAAACAGACAAAAACTAAGAATAAATCTAAGAATCATTTTTTAAAAGAGCATATACATGTTATACTTATCTGTATATTTCAGGAGCCCAACAGAACCAAGGTAATACATGGGTAGAAGGTATATCGGGATAGCATAAGTAGCAAAGAACAGGGACTTAAAGGGAGCATCAGGGGTACTTTGATGGTACTGATGACATTACATTTCCCTGAGGGTTACTTACACATGCAGGTTCAGTTTGTGGGAAACTGTCCAGCTGTGTACTTGGTGTATATCTGCTTTTTGTGTATGTGAGCAGTCTTCTGCTTCCACAGATTCAACTAAAAACAGATTGAAACTATTTTTTAAAAAATACATGAAGTTCCCAAAAGCAAAACTTGAATTTACCATGCACTGGCAATTATTTAATAGCATTTACATTTATATCATATTACATATTATAAGTAATCTAGAAGTGATCTGAAGTGTATGGGAAGATGTGTGCAGGTGACATCGTAAATATTACATCATTTTATGGGCTTCCCTTGTGGCTCAGCTGGTAAAGAATCCACCTGCAATGTGGGAGATCAGGGTTTGATCCCTGGGTTGGGAAGATCCCCTGGAGAAGGGAAAGGTTACCTGCTCCAGTATTCTGGCCTGGAGAATTTCATGAACTGTATAGTCCATGGGGTCAAAGTCGGACATGACTGAGCAACTTTCACTTACTTACTTACATCATTTTATATAAAGGATTTGTGCATCCTCAGATTTTGGAGTCATTGGTGTAGTGGGAAGTGGTGGCAGTGGGGGACTCCTGGAACTAATCCCCCTAGGCTACTGACGGGTGACTATTATTCTTCAATTTAAAAAGCAAATAAATTAAGGAGGCAAAGTGCTTGGGTTGAGTTCATGGCTCCCTCACTTCATAAGTAAACTTGGGCAGGTAACTTACCTGTATTCTGCCTATTTCTTCATATGGAAAATATCCATAAAATAGCACCAAGTTTCCAAGGGTCCTTGTGAGAACTAACTGGTTGAATGCATTTAAGACACATAAAACACTGAACAAAGGAACCACTAAATTCACGGTTGCCAAAGAATGGCTCATAGACACATTTAGCTAGACCTCACTGACGTCTACTTGCGTAAAAGCAAGCTCAATCATTTATAGATTGTCTCTCAGAAAAGTGTAGTTTTAAAAAAGGCAAAATTCACATATGGTCTATGAAACAGGGACTCTTACTTTATTTTATCCTAGGGTAAGCTGACTAAAAATATCAAAGAGGACAATTTCCCTTGAGCAGACTGGAGGTGTTACCAGAGAGAATGTGTATTTATTTGTGAGTTTTCTAAGAATCCTATGTTTCTGGGTATAAGTCTTATATGGTCCTTAGATGGCTTCACCTTAAGATGAATCTCCTGTTATGATTCTCAAACTCATCTTCTGGACAATATCAGCTTCTAGAAGGGCTAAGTTGAATGGGTTTCAATAGCTGGCTACTAACTCAGAATAATGGTTTAACAGTATCTTGAAGCACCTGCAAATTAGATAGTAGGGAGAAGCAAGAAGTGTGAGAAACATCACAGTATCATGAGAAACATTTAGAACTCACTTTGCTGCCAGCCCTCTTAATTGGACTCGCCTACCCAGAAGAATAGCCAAGGATCAGTTTGGCTGACTTTAGACAGTCCACCAGACTCCTCAGTCCATGGGATTCTACAGGCAGGAATACTGGAGTGGATTGCAGTTTCTTCTCCAGGGTATCTTCCCAACCCAGTGATCAAACCCAGGTCTCCACATTGCAGTCAGATTCTTTGCCATCTGAGTCACCTAGGAAAGCACAAAGGAAAGGTTAGTTTTAGCTTAATAAAATACAAACAACCTGGCAGTTTGCATTGAAAATGGACTAGATGGTCCTATGTAAAGCACTAGCTTAATTTTGACAAGATGAACCAAGAGGGCATCTGATTTCTCAGGAAAAAATAGCCGTATATGGTTTATGGTACCAGGGCTGGTACAAATTATCATCCGTATTTCATTGGTCTCATTATAAGTGGACTAATACTTTGGAAGAAGTTGAATCATGTAATCACTTTTATATAGTCATAGGAGAAAATAATTTAACCATAGAGCTAGTTAAGACACATGGACATGTTGGGACTAATGATATTCATTCCTCTATTGAATGGAATAGGTAATGTTCTGTTACTGCTGTGTGCTGTATTTGGGCTTATATGTCCGGCTATAAATTCCTATTACAGGACTCTGGTGCTTGTGCTTGTGCTTAGTTGTGTCTGTCTCTTTGTGACCCTGTTGACTGTAGCCCTCCAGGCTTCTCTGTCCATGGAATTCTCCAGGGAAGAATACTGGAGTGGGTTGCTGTGCCCTCCTCCAGGGGATCTTCCTGACTCAGAGATCAAACCCCCATCTTTTGCATCTTCTGCATTGGTGGACAGATTATTTACCAATATGCTACCCAGGAAGCCTGATTCCAGATAGCAAATTCAACCATTGAAAAGATTGCTTCAAGTCTTTGGGAAAAGACAATTAGGGAGGTCAGGATTTATAAGAAATAAGAGAGATGAAACAGGGAGAAAGATAACATGGGCACTTTAACTATTTAATGTGTTGAAGCAACAAAAGAAATAATATAGTAAGAAACTAGAGACATAAAATAAGAAACTATAAGACTGTTATTCTGATCATAGGTTTTAATGCAAAAGTCTAAGAAAGAAGTTATCTACAACTGATATCATACTATTAATCTGGAGATATTTGACACAACTTCTGAGCTGAAACTACTGAGGCATTTTAACACATGTTAGCTTCAAAACTAGATCTCCAGGGGGAATGGGTATCCAGGATATAAGATCTGTAGCACATTTATACTGAGAATTGTGGATCCATGGGAAGCATGCTCTGGAGTTGAAGAAGCCATTAAAGTAACAAAAATTATCCTTTTCAATGACTGATGGGTGTCTTTTTCTATACCTCTAATCTCCTGGTTACGGAGATCCCAGGATTGGGAAGATTCACTGGAAAAGGAAATGAAAACCCACTTCAGTATTCTTGCCTGGAGAATCCCAAGGAGAGAGGAGCCTAATGGAATACCACCAATGGGGTCACAGAGAGTTAGACACAACTGAGTGACTATCACACATATACAATCTCCTGGCTATGTTTCATGTAGCAGTAGGTCTGTTGTGTCCCTTTCAGAGTGGTAGCTTACACCTGTTGGGCAAAATGGCATATATGTGATAATCATTTGTTATAATACCTAACAGAATCAGCAGAGACATCACTTTACCAACAAAGGTCCGTCTCGTCAAAACTATGTTTGTTCCAGTAGTCATGTATGGATGTGAGAGTTGGACTATAAAGAAAGCTGAGCACCAAAGAATTGATGTTTTTGAACTGTGGTGTTGGAAAAGAGTCTTGAGAGTAAACCAGCCCATCCTAAAGGAAAGCAGTCCTGAATATTCACTGGAAGGACTGTTACTGAAGCTGAAACTCCAATAATTTGGCCACCTGATGTGAAGAACCGATTCATTTGAAAAGACCCTGGTGCTGGGAAAGATTGAAGGCTGGAGGAGAAGGGGACGATAGAGCATGAGATGGGTGGATGGCTTCACTGATGCAATGGACATGAGTTTGAGTAAACTCTGGGAGTTGGTGAAGGACAGGGAAGCCTGGCGTGCTGTAGTCAGTGGGGTAGCAAAGAGTCAGACAGGACTGAGCAACTGAACTGAACATAATCAAACTAAACCAAGGTTTACTCAGACAAGAAGTCTTTATATTGCTACTGCTTTTAGAAAAAAGAATCCAATTTACTACACACAGACCTTAAATTCCTTTCCTCTCATTTTCATATGGGAGCTAGAACTCTTTTTTTCCAGATGTTTACCTTCTGTATAAATTTCATCCCGGATGACCAAGGCAATAACTTAAACAGCTATTTTGCAATCAAAAGTCTTATTCTTCCAAATCCTTGACTAACTGGATATTCAGTGCCTTTAGATTCTATCAAACTAGAGAATCAGTCCCAGATTTCTTCCAGCCCTTGACTTCTGCTTTCTTGCCTACTGCCCACTCTTAGTTCTAACATCTGTAACAACTAAGGGCCAGAATTGCAAATGACTGAATCTGACTAACATAATCCAGAAATAAATAGATTGGATAATTTATAGAATCAACAAGAAATAGGAGAACATAGTTTTAAAAATGGGCAGAAACCTAATGCCACCAGAAATGCTGAAAGCATCCCCAAATAGGAAAAGCTGCTTAAAAATGGTATGACCATTTCTCCAGGAGGATGCTCACATGGTGACTAAGACCATCACTGCCACCATCACCACTAGATAGTGACCACTATCACTAATACGGCTGATAAAACCACTGGTCACAGAAAGAGTATTTTTCAGTCCCTGCATTCGTGTGTCACTGCATTTCAACTCAAAGTTCAAGGTGAAAACATTGGAGGGTCTGAAAGCAAATTTTTCATTTGTGTTCTAGACCCCAGGGATCTGAGGAAGTTGGAGATGCCAGTGAATATTCTACAAATACCTGAGAAGTTTCAGATTCTTGCAGGAACAAGACGACAGGTTTCTACTACACAACCTACAATAATTTTATGTAATAAATAGATAAAACAAAAGGGTATATATATACACACATATATAAGGGCATATAAACATACATATGAGGGTATATATATATATATATATATATATATACATACATATATATATGGGGGTATATACACACATATATAAAGTTTGCTGTTTAGTCGCTCAGTTGTGTCCAACTCTTTCTGACCCCATGAACTCTAGCACATCAGGTTTCCCTGTACTTCACCATCTCCTGGATCTTACTCAAACTCATGCCCATCGAGTCAGTGATGCCATCCAACCATCTCATACTCTGTCGTTCCCTTCTCCTCCTGCCTTTAATCTTTCCCAGCATCAGGGTCTTTTCCAATGAGTTGGCTCTTCGCATCAGGTAACCAAAGTATTGGAGCTTCAGCTTCACCATCAGTCCTTCCAGTGAATATTCAGGACTACTTTCCTTTAGGATGGACTGGTTTGATTGATCTCCTTGCAGTCCAAGGGACTCTCAAGAGTCTTCTCCAACACCGTGGTTCAAAAGCATCAAATTTTCAGCCCTCAGCCTTCTTTAGTGTCCAACTCTTATATCCATATATAACTATGGGGAAAACCATAGCTTTGAGTAGACGGAACTTTGTTTGCAAAGTAATGTCTCTGCTTTTTAATACACTGTTAGGTTTGCATAGCTTTTCTTGCAAGGAGCAAGCATCTTTTAATTTCATGGCTGCAGTCACCATCTGCAGTGATTTTGGAGCCCAAGAAAATAAAGTCTGTCACTGTTTCCATTGTTCCCCCATCTATTTGCCATGAAGTAATGGGACTGGATGCCATAATCCTCATTTTTTGAATGTTGAGTTTCAAGCCAACTTTTTCACTCTCCTCTTTCATCTTTAGAAAGTGGCTCTTCAGTTCCTCTTCACTCTCTGCCATAAGGGTGATGTCATTTGCATATCTGAGGTTATTGATATTTCTCTCCGCAATCTTAATTCCAGATTGTGATTTATCCAGCCCAGCATTTCGCATGATGTACACTGCATATAAGTTAAATAAGCAGGGTGACAATATACAACTTTGATGTACTTCTTTCCCAATTTTGAACTGGTCTGTGGTTCCAAGTCTGGTTCTAACTGTTACTTTTTGACCTGCATACAGATTTCTCAGGAAGCAGGTAACATGCTCTGTTATTCCTGTCTCTTTAAGAATTTTCCTGTTTGTTTTGTTTCACACAATCAAAGGCTTTAGAGTAGTCAGTGAAGCAGATGTTTTTCTGGAATTCTCTTGCATTTTCTGTGATCCAACGGATGTTGGCAGTTTGATCTCTGGTTCCTCTGCCTTTTCTAACTCCAGTTTGAACATCTGGAAGTTCTTGGTTCATGTATTGTTGAAGACTGGCTTGGAGAATTTTGAGCATTACTTTGCTAGCATTTGAATGGAGTGCAGTTGTGTGATAGTGTGAACATTCTTTGCCTTGCCCTTTTGGGGACTGGAATGAAACTGATCTTTTCTATTCCTGTGGCCACTGCTCAGTTTTCCATATTTGTTGGCAAATTGAGTGCAGCACTTTAAACATTTGTGCATCATCCGTTAAGATTTGAAATAGTTCAGTTGGAATTCCATCACCTCCACTAGCTTTGTTTGTAGCGATGCTTCCTAAGGCCCACTTTGCTTTGCACTCCAAGATGTTTGACTCTAGGTAAGTGATCACACCATCGTGGTTATCTGGGTTATTAAGATCTTTCTTGTATAGTTCTTCTGTGTATTCTTACCACCTCTTCTTAATATATTTCCTTCTTAATTCTTAGTATCTTCTGCTTCTATTACAGCCATACCATTTCTGTCCTTTATTGTGCCCATCTTTGCATGAAATATTCCCTTGGTATCTCTAATTTTCTTGAAGAGATCTCTAGTCTTTCCCATTCTATTGTTTTCCTCTATTTCTTTGCACTGATCACTTAGGAAGACTTTCTTATCTCTCCTTGCTATTATTTGGAAATCTGCATTCAGATGGGCATATCTTTCCTTTTCTCCTTTGCCTTTCACTTCTGTTCATTTCTCAGCTGTTTGTAATGCCTCCGCAGACAGCCATTTTGCCTTTTTGAATTTCTTTTTCCTGGGGATAGTTTTGATCACAATCTGCTGTAAAATGTTACAAACCTCCATCCATAGTTCTTCAGGCACTTTGTCTATCAGATCCAATCTCTTGAATCTATTGGTCACTTCTACTGTATAATCATAAGGGATTTGATTTGGGTCATACCTTGATGGTCTAGTGGTTTTCCCTACTTTCTTCAATTTACCGTCTGAGCCACAAGGGAAGACCTACTTTCTTCAATTTAAATCTGAATTTTTCAATAAAGAGTTTGTGATCTGAGCAAAGTCAGCTCTCAGTCTTGTTTTTGCTGACTGGATAGAGCTTCTCCATCTTCAGCTGCAAAGAATGTAATCAATCTGATTTCAGTATTGTCCATCTGATGGTGTCCATGTGTAGAATCGTATCTTGTGTTGTCGGAAGACGGTGTTTGCTATGACCAGTGTGATCTCTTGCCGGAATTCTGTTAGCCTTTGCTCCACTTCATTTTGTACTCCAAGGCCAAACTTGTCTGTTTCTCCAGGTATCTCTTGACTCCCTACTTTCTCATTCCAGTCCCCTATGATGAAAAGGACATCCTTTTATGGTGTTAGTGCTAGAAGGTCTTGTAGGTCTTCATAGAACCATTCAATGTCAACTTTTTTGGCATTAGTATTTAGGGAACAGACTTGGATTACTGTTGCATTGAATGGTTTGCCTTGGAAACGATCAGAGATCATTCTGTTGGTTTTGAGATTGTAGTAAAGTACTGAATTTCAGGCTCTTTTGTTGACTATGAGGGCTACTCCATTTCTTCTAAGGGATTCTTGCCCTCAATAGTAGATATAATGGTTATCTGAATTAAATTTGCCCATTCCAGTCCATTTTAGTTACTGATTCCTAAAATGTTGATGTTCACTCTCGCCATCTCCTACTTGACCACTTTCAATTTATCTTGATTCACGGACCTAACATTCCAGGCAAAAAGGCAAAAAGATATGACACTGAAAGATGAACTCCCCAGGGCAGTAGGTGCCCAATATGCTACTTTGAAGGGCCGAGACATAGCTCCAGAAAGAATGAAGAGGCTGACCAAAGTGGGAACAACATCCAGTTGTGGATGTGTCTGGTGGTGAAAGCAAAGCCCAGTGCTATAAAGAACAGTACATAGAAGTATATGTGTGTGTATATATATAATCTTCCAGGCTTTCTGAAAAGGGCCTGGAAAGCAGTATATTCTCCTTTTATTTAACTAGGTTTGAATCTTTCATGCTTCTTTTCTCTTTTATAAATTTACCTTGACATATAGTCCTTACAACATTATAAGTTCCATTGGGAAGAGAATATACCCTATAAATCTAATTATAATCATCTTCTAAAACTCCAAACAGAAGATGTTGTACAGAATGTGTCCCTGATAAGTAATTATTGATTTATTGATTCTTTCTGTCAATGTCTCCTTGAACACTAATTGATTCATGAGCAAAAAAAGAATAGCTATGAAGAAAACTATGTGTATCAAGCCATGGATAAGTTCAGAGCATGGCAATGAATCCAGTAGGCAAGAAAAAGTCTCATGGACATCTTTCTTTGAAATCCAAGGAAAACATAAACGGAAATCAGAACCACTAAAGACTGAGAATTTTACCTACTTGTTTCATTTCTTTAAAAACATACTCAGTGTAACTACAATATCTGCTCATTATAATATCATATTTAATTATCTTAATAACATACAGTGGTTTTTTTTTCCTCCCAAAGAGCATAAGTAGAGGAAAAAGATGCTATTTTATCTCAGGCTAAAAATAGATTCACCTGCTGTTAGACACATATAAGTTAAACTTCTAGATCTAGACAGCTGAAGTAACTAAAATGATCTTGTAAAGTATGCTTCATGGCCTCCATTTTTGTGCTGTTTTGTATTAAATATTGACCAACTAAATTCTAAAGGTACCAATGCATTTATCAATTTATTCTAATAGGAATAAGTATTATCATGCTTATTTTTATGCCTGCCTATCATTTTCTTTTTCCTTTTTGATAATAGTAAAATAAGGACCCCAGATTAATTTTCTATCTTTGTGTTTTATCTCCTAAAATTTTTACTCATGACCTAGGTTACATTGACTCTTACTGATATGCTTTATCCACACAACTGGGATAAAACAGTGGTAAGTGATTTCAGTAGCAGGCTAAAGTATATTTTTCAAGCGAATTCTGAGGGGGCAAATTCCTACAAAGAAATATATTGAACTCTTAAAAACCCAAGAACATTTCTTAATTAAAATGTCATTGCTGAAAAATTCAATTATGCTTTAATGTTTACTCAGCTGGCTATATTGACATGTAGAGATGTATTTCAACATGATGGCAGTGTTGAACAGTCTACAATTTTAATATGCAGAACTTATTAGTGATTATGGAAAATAACTATAAGGCAGATCAGCAAAAGTCTAAGTAACCTAGGTCATGGGTAAAAATTTTAGGAGATAAAACACAAAGATAGAAAATTAATCTGGGGTCCTTATTTTACTATTATCAAAAAAGAAAAAGAAAATGATAGTCAGGCATAAAAGTAAGCATGATAATACTTATTCCTATTAGAATAAATTGATACATGCATGCAAAGATGTTGGAAAACCAAGTCTGGTGTGAAGAGATGATGTGTGCATTGGAAAAGAAGAGCTATGCTGTTAACAACATGGTAACCACAGAAACCTTGTGTCTTCAGGAGCAACATGACTGGGTTACCCCCAAGGGAAGCAAGCATGGACAAGGGATTGGGAATGGTCTCATGACCAGTTGTGATGGAGATGATCAGGACCAGATATCCATATGCTCATCCTAATTCCTATGCTAGATCCCTGGAGGACAGAGGCATAGAGAAATCTGCAAGAAAAAGGACATTATCTATTATGAGATAGCACTCTGTGCTCAAATGCCTCTAGACCCTCCTACCTCTGAGAAGCTGGAATGAATCTACTTAGCCAAAAGGCCCTCCTAGCATTTTTACTGAAAATCCTGGTCCAGAGGTAGATTTCAGTGGTCTTTGTCATTGCTTCTTTGACCCAGCTTAGCACCTAATCCTGGCTCTTTGGATCTCTGCATATTGTGAGAAGAGACACACAAAAGGGAGCAGAAAGATCCCTTCAACTCGGGCTTAGAGAAGATGTTGCCCCCCTTCACTGATCTTTTCTGGTACATCTTTCAGACCATGTTATCCACTTGGCCTTACAGAACTAGAGAGGACAAATCATCTAGGTTGTTGGCTTTCAAATTTGACAACACATTGAAATCGGATGCCTGGGACCTACCTCCAAAAATTCCAGTTTAATTGGTCTGGGTTAATGGCCTGAGCATCAGTTAGCAAATTCCTCAGGTGGGAATTCCCTGGCAGTCCAATGGTTAGGACTCAAGTTTCACTGATGAGGGCCTGGTCAGGCCCTACAAGGTGCCATCACGAACAAAATAAAAATAGAGCAACAACGAAAAAAGACTAACAAAACTATTAAAATACCACACACAAACTCCTCAGCTGATTCTAATAGACAAAAGAGAGGCCAGGTGATTGAGATCAGGAGTAACACAATAGCTGCAAATAATACAGTGACTGATAAGATCACAAGCAGCCTAGAAAGTCAAGAAACAGACAAGAAAAAAGTGATTGTAGTAGACAGAAAACCATGTGAAAGAACTTTTTTATTTCCTTGCTGTGCCACAGAGTCCTGAGACTCTGAGAGAGCCTGAGTCCTGAGAGAGTGCCACAGTCTCTTACTGATTCTAGTTGCCCAATTTACTTATTAACTCTGATATAAAGTGAAGAATAGATGATTCCACCACAATCATACTTCTCTAGATACATGAGTGTTTGCTTATTGGCCTTTTTGCTTTTTTTCAAAGATACAAACTTAGATTCATTTATTATTATCATTCTCTTCAACAAAATTAAGACTCAGTTAATATAAATAGAAAGAGAAAAACTACCTCTTGAAAGGGTAACTTTAACAGTCACTGTAGGCAGGTAGTATTTTTCAGAACAAAAAATAATTAAATGTGTAACTAGCATATTAAATAAGAGCTGACCTTTATGATCAAGAGATAGTTTCGTAAAAGAACTCTTCACATTAATATGCTTGGGAGGCAGAAAACTCAAAACAATGCTATGTAGTAAAGGTGAATTAGTTTATATAAAATGGAAAATCTAGAGGTCAAGGATATTTTGGCTACAGTTTGGTCAAGATCTTAACTCAATTTCTGTGCATTCCTCTCACTTCTGTCTTCTTTTCTGTACAGGCCTTGAACTCGGGCCAACTCCCCTTATGGTGGCAAAATGGCAACAAGCAAGTAGAGGATATCCTTGGTTAGTCCTTTTTATTTGCAGCAGGAAGGAATCTTATCTTCTGATTGTGCTCATGGAACAGTCTTGAAGGTTCCTCCTACATTTTTACTATAATCCCCAGCACATAGCTCCTAGAATTTTATTTTGCCAAATTGAAACATGTGTCTGTCTCTGAATGTATCACCATGGCTGATAGGATGAAATAAACAAAATGGCTTGGTCAAGTCAGGTTCTACTCCCAAAATAAAGAGTGGGACTAGACTTTCTAGAATCATAGGAGTCTCTAGATATAAAAATAATAATAATAATAAAATGAGAACAGAGAGTCAGACAGACAAAGAGAGGAATGGGGCTAGACAGGTAACAAACATGTACATCAAAAACTTTCAGCAAGAAACCCATAGAGGAACGCATGTGGAAACCAATGTGGCTGGGTTCCAGTTTAAATCCTGCCAAATAGTTTTTGTGTCTTAGACTGAACAGGTCACTGTCGTCGTTAGTATGAGTATGTTCAACAAGATAATCTTGTTTCTAAGATTCTGTTCAAACCTAAAATTTCTCAAATTTGTATCTCTAAAACATCTTGTGCCTTGAGCTGCTGGTTTTCAGCCCTACTTTTTTGAGAAACATTGAAAGGAATAGGTCTGATTTATGGTTTGGGCAAAACTGTCAAAGGAAATTAAAGAATGTTTTCACTTTTCTTTAGCAATATGGGCACTCCTGGTCATTTTAGCATCTACTGATAGAGGCAACTCCTTGTTTCTCTTTCACTGTTTCCCTATGTGCGTGACATCAGAGTGATTGCTCTGACTTATATAAGAATGGATTTTCCTATATTTGTTTTAAGACTTCCTAGAATGATTCACTTTGCTACCACAATTCTGTTGCATTTGCAAAATGTTATGTGACACTGCTAAGGTAAATTTATTGAGGCTCTCAATTTTAATTAGTTTTTTTCTCATATTTTCTCTGAAAAGTTAATCCTCTTTTAATGAAATTGTAAAATATAAGCAAATCTTACGTGGCACTTTTATCACCTGCTCATTTGAGATCAAAAGTCTAACTGTACTGCTTTCTAAAATTATACCAAATTTTAAGTGCATATTAAAATGGTAATTTTTATCTCAGATCAATGGCCGAGCTTTAATTTATTTGAGCAAAGTAAAACAATGCAGATAATGGCTAAAAGCTGCATTCAGCATGTTTTATAGTACAAAGATATTATTACAGTGATTTTATCACTGTTTGAAGTACACTTGGAAGAAGATTCTTCACTTGAAAACTTAATATGTCTAAACTTTCCATCAGAAAAGAATCTGCCAAATAGCTTCTCCATAATGAAAAAGGAAGACACTCTCATATCTCCCCCAAGTTTTATGATGTAAAATTGTACCTGCTGCTACATTTTGATGATCGTAAAAATCTAGTGCTTGTGTGACTTTTCCAGGTTAATAGTGTTATTACTTTAGCTCAGTGATAAAGAAAATATTTGTACTCTAATCTCTTTTCAAATTTTCCAGTCTTATCTCTTACATTTAAGAACTGAATGTCAATTTTGGATCTATGAACAGTACAGTTGGATCCTCTATTTAGTTTGGTCACCCCGGTGCATATTTTCTTCTTTTTCTTCTGTATTTATGATCAAAGCACAGGCTCACTTTGTAGCCTTATACTGACAATTTATAACCAGCTCATAAATGCCCCTTATCTTCTGATTTATGGTGGACTGCCCCCCGCCCCCTCACTCGCTGTCCCTGACTTCTTACTCCTGGTTCCCATTCATTGCTCTTCTCAGGCGACCAGTTGACATTCATTAGCTTATGTACCTGTTGATAGAGGAAAGTCAGTATTTAAATAATGCTTATATTATCTCCAAGCTCTTGATGCTAGCATACCGAAGGATGGAAGATAACTACTTGAAATAGTTTGGCCTAGAACTGCTTCGAACATCACTGAACTTTGTTGACAATTTCAGGTAACACCAGAGGAAAAATAAAAGGCAAAATGAGTTTTGGTAATGAAATTAATTGAGGGAAAGCCAGTCTAACTGTCAAAAGAGAAGAACCTTGAGAAGAAAGGCAGCCTCTAAAGGTCAATACACAGCGTGCTGTAATCTTTACCATCTGTGTTCAGGCTGGTGAAATTCTGAGACTGTCATATGCAGTCTTTTTTTCTGAAAATAACAGACAAGGGGAAAAAAAGGCTTTCCCAACAGGGAACCTGGATGTACTTAGCTGGATAGAAAACGAAAACACTATATGGTATAAACTTAGGATGACCCTTAATTTTCCTTCCCCTTGACCTACATGGGTCCATAGATAGTTTCAGAAAAGTAGTACCATGGTGAATTGAAATAATTCCATCACCAATGAAATGTAATGTTATATTTACAAGGTGGAACACCAGGCAGCTTGACAATGTGAACATTCTCCATCGTCTAACTGTGTTCTTTGCTGAAGGTTAGAGAGGCTTTCTCCATCTTTTTTCTAATAGAAAAAAAAAAATTAAAAAATAAGTAGAAAATGGACTTGGTTTCTCTTTATATAAAGTTTTGACAGATCTATTAGAAATCTCAAATGTTGGGACTCTATATATAGTGATATGAATTTCTCCTGTTATAACAAAATGTAGAGGTTTGATACAGAATTTTGAGAAGATTTACCAAATATACCAAGTGTCATAAAAAATTCCCTACACTCTCATGTCTATGAATATGTAGTGCTTTTTCACAAATGAGAAATAATTGAAAAAGAGAAAATTAAAATTTATATAATACTTATACATGTGGATATATAAATTTATATATTTGAATGTATATGTTTATATATATTTACTTATATCAATATATGTATTTGCATATACATATGTATATGTAAATATTACAAAACATTGTACACTATTATTTATAAGATTTTTTTTCCATTTATTTTTATTGGTTGGAGGCTAATTGTTTTAAAATATTGTTATGCATCAACTATAACTTTATTGAAATTTTATATATTTTGGTTAATTAAACAAAATATGAAATACTCTTCCTCCCACTATTATTTATAAAGTCAAATGTGTTCAATATTGTTCTTTGACTATCTATTTTCTTTCTCCAAAAATCTAATCCTTTAGAGATTTTTAGGTCTAACTTTTCCAGGGTATCACCTCTGTTTCTTATCTCATCTAAAAAACTAATTTTAATGCAAATTCCTCTGTTTATCCCCACAACATCCAGAATTCATGAATGATGCCCACATACTGTCATAAGATAAAATACTTTCCTTATGTTCATTGGAGCTGTTTTAACCACAATAGAGGTGGCAGATTTTACAAAACACGCTGACATCTTAACTTCAGAGATAAAGCTGAAGGTTAACTGATTCGTTTTTCCCTTCTGTGAATGCGTTGCTTTGTTTTACAAACATGAAATAAGAGGTTAGTAGTCTCTGCAACATTCGTCACTGCCTCCACAACCTTCCAGAAAAATAGGATCCATAAAATCTTAGACATAAAAAATAATAACACTCTCCAAATGCTAGTTAATAAAACGCTCCACCTCTTTAGGTGAAAGAGATATTTTATTTGTATTCATTAGGGTGACCCAACCACTCACTTGTATGTTTTTTTATATCTCTCCTGTGCGATGTAATAGCTTGAATGCATGAAAATAAAGCATGCAGATTGAATTGCTTCTCTCTCCACACATTCAAAACACAGGTATCTTTTGTTTCTCTTTTTCCCCACTGTCTTTTTTGGTTTCCTCCTCTTCCCCTTCCTCTTTTTCCTTTCTCTTCCTCTTCCTCGTTCTGCCCAAGGACTCCCCTCATGAGCCATTCACTTTTACATTCTGGAGGCAATCTTGCCGGTTAAAGCTCCCAGGAGATTACACAAGTGGGTTAGGTTTATTTTCTTGTTGTTGCTTTGACATCATGAGTTACAAGTTATCTGCCTCAGCTGGTTTATGGTGACTTAAAGACCTTTTCTTTTTGGAAGACTGCATTGTTTAGTAACCGATAAGTTATAAAGTAATCTCAATTTATGAAAATAAAGGTAGAGAATGAAAATCTGGGTCTAGGAAAAGAGAAATAGTGATGGAAGCTGTTTACACACAAGTTGCTAAATAGATGTCTCTTTCCTTCAGTTTTGGGAAAAGGGATCTCACCATTGACAAATGATATTGCTCTGAGTCTATTATGTTGCATACGTCACTGTCAATCAATTCGCAATCCACAGGGCAATAATTCTCCATAATAACTGCCAGCTCTAGTCAATACATTTGCATCATTTTACTTTAGAGGCTTATGAAATGCAAATGCAAATTTGAATAATAATGCTTCTTATTTAATTAGTTCTGCTTGATGGATATTCTCTTTCTTCAACAAAGTTTAAAAAATAAAAATTCCAGTTCCAAGCTTGATATGGCCATTTGTCCATTCCTTTTATTGCTGGTCCAATGGTTGAAGTTTCTGACCAAGGAAAAGCGAGTCATGACATGAGAAATGAGGCACTTTTCTGAAAGAAGGTGAACTCTACACGCATCTTTTATTCACCATGTTGTTTTAAACCCAGGGGAAAATATCATACTCACATATTTTCAGCTAATCAAAAAAAAAAAAAAAATCTTTGGGGAAAGGCTATTGTGCTTCCTTCAGAGGTCAGAGTCATCTGCTATGAATGTCCAGCTCTTACTGTACTGAATATGTGTACATGTCTACCCAGCATCCTTCATGTAAGGAAAAAACAGCTCTCCCTCACTCCATAGTAATTCTACTTACACAAATGGTGGATAAGTGACACAGACCTGGCCAAGCAGGATACTTCATTAACTTGAGCACAGTTAGGGATAGAGGCTGCCTAGCTAGTTGCTTATCATGCCAAGAATCTGTCCTACTTCTATGGGAGGATATGCTTACTCACCAGCTTTCTATGCTTTTCCCACTATCTTGTGTGCCGTGGAGCATGAGTTCAAATTAGGATTGCCAATGAGGCTTGATGAATGAGCTGCACTTTAGAACCCAGGCTTGAACCACAAGGCAGGTGCTCTCACCAGTAATTGGGAACAATACATGTTACACACACACATGATGTTAAGATTTTTTTATAAGACATCCCAATCTGTCTTTATCACTGATGTGATATGGCACAATCTTAAACTGATTTATCTCTTTGGGTTCAGGCAGTAGTATTCTTTCTTTATTCTTTTCCCTTTATAACCCCTTTAGAACTACATACCTTATATGAGTCCAAATGTATAGTTTGCAAAATAGTGAAGCTGTGCTGGGAGAGCAAACCAGAGCTCTTCTATTTATTCATTTAGCTTGTATTTTTTTGCTGTATCTTCACATCTGAACTCTATGTGAGTCCCAGGATTTTTGTATGGAAGCATAATGCTCCACTGAAAAAAAGGCTTGAAATTACAAAATTAAGACGTTGAATTATTGAATGTATAAGGATCATGTTTTCAAGCTCAATCATTCCACATAACATATTCCTAGGGCATCAACACTGTAGCAGCCATTCTCTTCAGTAATAGGAATATATTGAAAGGAGTAGGTGAGGAGGAAGACGGATGGATGACTGAAGGCAGGTAAGTATTGATGAAAGAAAGAATGGGCTAGATCAGTTTGGAATACTGAATAGAATTGATGGCAATGACACAATTAAGGGGAGCCCAAAAAGACAGCAATGTTATAGGGGGTCCCTAAAGAAAACAGGTTGGTTTAAGAGAAAAGTAAGATAACAGACATGGGGTCAGAGATAAATAAATTTTATCTGCTGCATAACTTTTTGGAAGGAGGGGTCTGTTACAATCAATTTCTTCCTTGACTTGCTAGTACATTGACAATAGCCATTGCTGAAAATAAGGGTGGACCCATTTTGGGCATTAAGAAACTGCCACCTACACCCATATGTGCTAATTTGTTTCTTGCCAAATCATGTCTTGAATCATGTAGGCTTGTGCTAAGGGAAAAATCAGGCAGCTTATTCAATGAGATGTATAGAAATATTCATAAACTCATGGGTCCATGACTTCCAGTAGGAAGTTTTGTTTTCTGCTTTCCAATTAACCTGTCCAGGTGATTCTCAGAGGCTTGTAGGTTATGGAGATCATTTCAAAATACTCAGAGTAATTGCTTTTGTAGTTCAGATTCTGAATTTCTATTAGAAATTTCCTAAATTGTTGGTGGAACAATAGACAGAAAACATATATCTCAGTGCTCAAAACATTTACTGGACACAGGAGTCTATGTAAGTTGTTCCAGTGTCAGGGAGGGACAAACAAAGCATAAACAAAACCTGTAGATTACACTTAAACCCTCAGGGTAAATATGAACAAAGAATAGACTATATTTTTCTAAGGCATCTGGGTATAAACCTTTTCCCCCACTTTGCCAGAAACCATAGTGTTTATAGGCATGTTTTACTGGAAATCTGCTGCTTCTCACAATGTTTCCTGCACAACTGTCATAGTAAAACTACATCTGGAAATGACAAGCACACAGTTGTAAATCTGGAAGTCAGTGTGTTGTTATAATAGCTTGCAGCTACAATATGGCCGTCTTGCTGAATGCCAAAGAGCGTTACAAAGACAAAGCCCAGCTGCAGCTACTGAAATGAATGCCATTTTTTCTGAGGGGATGCAATGAGTTTTAAGAGGGTTATACTATCTCTTTTCAAACTACCAAATGAACCAGAGTGGCATTGAACTTATTGTTTCCTGGACAAACTAGTTATTTTAAAGATCTTGACAAACAGATTGGGTTGACCAAGCATGATTTGTTGGATGGTGTTAAAACAGGTAAAAATCCATCTAGTTGCAGCTTCCTGGACTCAAACTAGTGTTAGGACGCATCTTATTCAAATGTCTGCCTAGATAATGAACTTCCCTTCCCAAGAGTCACAATCTGTCATCTTCAGCATCTCAGCAGTTCTTGGTCCTGGATCACTGATGTAATGCATATAGGTTCTAAAAAGAGCATCTGATGGGTAAGTCTGAAGCTGGCCCCTTGAGTGTTTGTTTGAGTTTTTTAAATTAACCCAGGGAAACAAAGAATGATTTGTCATGATGGGAGGTTCATCAGATTTCATTTTTATATAAAAGCCACTAATAAGAAAGACAGTAATGAAAAGTAAACACTATTTAATAATGAAAAAAAGTAAAATAAAAATTATGCAAATTCTCATTTATTCATTATTCATGTGGTAATTGATTATTGGTAAATTTAGACATTGGGCTTTGATTGTAACATATATATAGGTGAATACTGTTTATCTTTTAATATGGCTTACACTTTCACTAATGTCTCTAAGCCTCTGTTCAACAGGTATATATTTGAAATAACTATAGTGTTTTGTCTCTTCTTTACTCTGCTTCCAGCATGTTTTCTCTTCCTTACTTTTGTCTCAAAGGAAGAGTAGACCATGTTTCTTTCTAAGTCCAACATTTTATTCTTATTTTATCTGTTCCACTTCCAAAGAGACTTTTGTTTTCATTATTTATTCTCTCGTATCTTAAATGTTGAATTTCCTTTCTAGGCAATTTTCCCTTGCTTTCAATCATCCACAAATCTCTCTTATTTGAAAGTGAAGTTGTTTAAACAGTACAAACTTCCAATTTATAAGATAAATATATTCTTTGGGAAGTAAAGTCCAGCATAATGACTATAGTTAGCAATACTGTATATTTGAAAATTGCTAAGCGATCAGTTCAGAGTGTTCATTGGAAGGACTGATATTAAAGCTGAAACTCCAATACTTTGGCCACCTGATGCAAAAAGCTGACTCATTTGAAAAGACCCTGATTTGAAAAGACCCTGATGATTGAAGACAGGAGGAGAAGGGGATGACAGAGGCTGAGATGGTTGTATGGCATCACTGACTCAATGGACATGAGTTTGGGTAAATTCCAGGAGTTGATGATGGGCAGGGAGCCCTGGCATGATGTAATCCATTGGGTCACAAAAAGTTGGACATGACTGAGCGACTGAACTGAACTGAACTGAAGAGAGTAAATCTTAAAGGTTCTTACCACAAAAAAAAATTATAACTATGAAGGGTAATAGATGTTAACTTATTATGGGACTCATTTTGCAACATACTTATATCAAATCAGATGTTGTACACCTTAAACTTATACAGGCTATATACCAATTGTATCCCAATAAAGCTGGAAAAAATTTTAATGAACCGTACAGCTTTTCTTTTTTTTTTTTTTAATTTTTATTATTATTATTATTTTTTTTTTCCAGTGGGTTTTGTCATACATTGATATGAATCAGCCATGGATTTACATGTATTCCCAATCCTGATCCCCCCTCCCACCTCCCTCTCCACCCGATTCCTCTGGGTCTTCCCAGTGCACCAGGCCGGAGCACTTGTCTCGTGCATCCCACCTGGGCTGGTGATCTGTTTCACCATAGATAGTATACATGCTGTTCTTTTGAAATATCCCACCCTCACATTCTCCCACAAAGTTCAAAAGTCTGTTCTGTATTTCTGTGTCTCTTTTTCTGTTCTGCATATAGGGTTATCGTTATCACCTTTCTAAATTCCATATACCTGTGTCAGTATGCTGTAATGTTCTTTATCTTTCTGGCTTACTTCACTCTGTATAATGGGCTCCAGCTTCATCCATCTCATTAGGACTGGTTCAAATGAATTCTTTTTAATGGCTGAGTAATATTCCATGGTGTATATGTACCACAGCTTCCTTATCCATTCATCTGCTGATGGGCATCTAGGTTGTTTCCATGTCCTGGCTATTATAAACAGTGCTGCGATGAACATTGGGGTGCATGTGTCTCTTTCAGATCTGGTTTCCTCAGTGTGTATGCCCAGAAGTGGGATTGCTGGGTCATATGGCAGTTCTATTTCCAGTTTTTTAAAAACTTCCCTAAAATGGGGAAGGAAATAGCCACCCAAATCCAAGAAACCCAGAGAGTCCCAAACAGGATAAACCCAAGGCGAAACACCCCAAGACACATATTAATCAAATTAACAAAGATCAAACACAAAGAACAAATATTAAAAGCAGCAAGGGAAAAACAACAAATAACACACAAAGGGATTCCCATAAGGATAACAGCTGATCTATCAATAGAAACCCTCCAGGCCAGAAGGGAATGGCAGGATGTACTGAAAGTAATGAAAGAGAATAACCTACAACCTAGATTACTGTATCCATCAAGGATCTCATTCAGATATGAAGGAGAATTCAAAAGCTTTACAGATAAGCAAAAGCTGAGAGAATTCAGCACCACCAAACCAGCTCTTCAACAAATGCTAAAGGATCTTCTCTAGACAGGAAATGCAGAAAGGTTGTATAAACGTGAACCCAAAACAACAAAGTAAATGGCAACGGGACCACACCTATCAATAATTACCCTAAATGTAAATGGGTTGAATGCCCCAACCAAAAGACAAAGATTGGCTGAATGGATACAAAAACAAGACCCCTATATATGCTGTCTACAAGAGACCCACCTCAAAACAAGAGACACATACAGACTAAAAGTGAAGGGCTGGAAAAAAATATTTCATGCAAACGGAGACCAAAAGAAAGCAGGAGTCGCAATACTCATATCAGATAAAATAGACTTTCAAATAAAGGAAGTGAAAAGAGACAAAGAAGGACACTACATAATGATCAAAGGATCAATCAAAGAAGAAGATATAACAATTATAAATATATATGCACCCAACATAGGAGCACTGCAATATGTGCGGCAAACGCTAACAAGTATGAAAGAGGAAATTAATAGTAACACAATAATAGTGGGAGACTTTAATACCCCACTCACAACTATGGATAGATCAACTAAACAGAAAATTAACAAGGAAACACAAACCTTAAATGACACAATGGACCAGCTAGACCTAATTGATATCTATAGGACATTTCACCCCAAAACAATCAACTTCACCTTTTTCTCAAGTGCACACGGAACATTCTCCAGAATAGATCACATCCTGGGCCATAAATCTGGTCTTGGAAAATTCAAAAAAATTGAAATCATTCCAGTCATCTTTTCTGACCACAGTGCAGTAAGATTAGATCTCAATTACAGGGAAAAAATTGTTAAAACTTCAAACATATGGAGGCTAAATAACACGCTTCTGAATAACCAACAAATCATAGAAGAAATCAAAAAAGAAATCAAAATATGTATAGAAATGAATGAAAATGAAAACACAACAACCCAAAACCTATGGGACACTGTAAAAGCAGTGCTAAGGGGAAGGTTCATAGCATTACAGGCTTACATCAAGAAACAGGAAAAAAACCAATTAAATAACCTAACTCTACACCTAAAGCAATTAGAGAAGGAAGAAATGAAGAACCCCAGAGTTAGCAGAAGGAAAGAAATCTTAAAAATCAGGGCAGAAATAAATGCAAAAGAAACTAAAGAGACCATAGCAAAAATCAACAAAGCTAAAAGCTGGTTTTTTGAAAAAATAAACAAAATTGACAAACCATTAGCAAGACTCATTAAGAAACAAAGAGAGAAGAACCAAATTAACAAAATTAGAAATGAAAATGGAGAGATCACAACAGACAACACTGAAATACAAAGGATCATAAGAGACTACTACCAGCAGCTCTATGCCAATAAAATGGACAACTTGGATGAAATGGACAAATTCTTAGAAAAGTATAACTTTCCAAAACAGAACCAGGAAGAAATAGAAGATCTTAACAGACCCATCACAAGCAAGGAAATCAAAACTGTCATCAAAAATCTTCCAGCAAACAAAAGCCCAGGACCAGATGGCTTCACAGCTGAATTCTACCAAAAATTTAGAGAAGAGCTAACACCTATCTTACTCAAACTCTTCCAGAAAATTGCAGAAGAAGGTAAGCTTCCAAACTCATTCTATGAGGCCACCATCACCCTAATTCCAAAACCAGACAAAGATGCCACAAAAAAAGAAAACTACAGGCCAATATCACTGATGAACATAGATGCAAAAATCCGTACAGCTTTTCAAACAAGTGCTTTTGTAAGATCCATGAAGACAGAGACAATGTCCGTGGTTTATTGATATTCCCAATATCTAAAGGGATGCTCAATAAATATTTTTTGAATAAAGAAATTAAATAAATAAACAAGTGAATAGATAATAAATGTGTGCATGCTACTTGCCTCAACTCCCTCACAATTTGCTGGTTGTTTTACTTTTAGCCCATGCTAGATTTCTGAAAATTCATTTTTGTCTACTAGATGCCATGTTGCCTTTCTATCTTTATTTCCCTCATCATTATTATACATTTGACACTGTGGACTCCCTCACTCCCACCAGCATTGTCCCCCCAACACTCACTCACTCACTCACACACACACACAACACACACACAGAATTTTAATGTCTTCTTTCCTAGTTTTGATGATGGGACATCAGTTGGTTCTCATTCAACCCCATTTGCTAACTCTGACTTTCCCCAGATACACCTCCCCACTGGTTTCAACTCTTCTTGCTATGGAACTCAAACTTGTCTACCTTCCCATTGAAGACAGTGAAGAATGGGAAGGTTAGGTAGGAGTTTGTAGTTGGGAAATACTTTTCTTTGTGACCCCAATACTTGCCCTTCTTCTACCCCCACTCTCTGCTTGTTTCTCAAGTTGTAGCCCCCGTACAATTTGTGTCAAATTTAAAAAATATTGATTTCCAGGTCCTACATTAGTCACCTGGTCCTACTGAAACAGAATTTCAGGGATGGGACCTCCAGAATGTATATTAAAAAATGAAAACTCCTTGGATGATTCTAATTTGCAGCCAGGTTTGGGGACCACTGAACTATACAACACTGTATAGAAGCAGATAATTTTTTAGAAGAAGGATGAAAACTTACCCATTTTAAGGCCATGACTACATCATGACTTACAACATTTTCTGCGGCCCTATACAACACTGTATAGAAGCAGATAATTTTTTTAAAGAAAGATGAAAACTTACCCATTTTAAGGCCATGACCTTCATCATGACTTACAACATTTTCTGCGGCCCTCTCTTCTCTCAACTTAACAGGAGTCCTGTGTTGAATTTACTTGTCTTTGTGTGTTAAAGATCATTCATCAAGTTTCTCCTTCACAATGAACTGATACCTTATTCTGTGTTAGTGGACTACCAAATAATTTTCTCTCAAGTTGGTAAAAATATGATTATGACTTTTTAAGGAAGCTTACTCAAGTGAGTGTAACACAGCACAAGTCTAAATTATATGATTTGCTAAGACTCTAATAATTCTACTTTATTCAAAAGCCTATAAATTTCTGCTTCTCTTTATCTTTACTTTTCTCTTTATACTACATTTTTAAATTTCAAGCACAAATCAATATCAACATTTCTGCTTTTCAAAATGGAAACATTTTGCTTATAATATTAAACATAGTAGCAACAAACATAAAATTGCTGCTAAATTTGAGGGAGATAATCATCATAAATGCATGATGCAAGAAGAATACGGTTTAAGCATATAAACTTAACAATAGGAATAGATTATTGCCACCCACAAAATTAATGACATTTCTATGACATTAATGATATTTCTGCACATGTGGAGTAGAAAGAGAGAGAAAAGCAAATTGAAACTGATTAACAATGAATGCTGTGCTCATTAATATTTGTTTTTTGATACACATATAATTTTTCTCTGTGAGATCCCTGAGGAACAAAAGGTTAGTACATTCCTTGGTTCTAATCCTGTCCACTCCCCAGTCCTGCTCCACTGTGGCATTTACCAGTGGAGTTCTCCTTGGAGGCCGTGTTGTAGCATATCCCCTATGTGTGGAGAAAGGAAACCCTGTCCCTGAATGTGGGTAAAACTAATGCTTTCCAAAGGACAATTTGGTCAAGACCCTACACCTTTATCATTAGATTCTTAAGTTAGAAAAAGGAACACAGCAAGTTTTAAATAGTAACCCTGTCCATTCATTCTTATTTTGTACTCTTCATTCTTGGATTTGCTTTTCTGTTGTTCCTCTTTCCAAGCTACTATTCTTTGAGAAGTTCCTCATTGATATCTGACCTGCGACATCAGAAAATAAAAGTGTGAAGTCACGGAAGTATTAGATGGCTGGCTAGACTGTAGTCTTGACATTTGTAGTATGTGATTCAATCTCAACCACATATGAGTTGCTTGCACTCCAGCAATTTCTAAAATTTGGGAGTTATTACCCATCTAGATATAAAGGCCTCCCTCTTCCCACCTTGGAAAAGCTATATTTTTATTACCATCTTTACCTCTTTTTGGGTACCTTCTTTTACTAGTTTGTTGAGACTCTTCTTCCCAAATATAATATAATATTTAGAAAAATGTAGAAAATTCTAGTAAAAAAAGAATGACTCACAATATCATACTAATATAATAAAGTTGTCCAAAGGAGCCCCCATTAACATTTTTAATATAATACCTCTATCCAGCTCTTTTCCTTCTCTATCCTTTGAGTAAAATCATAATGTATTTTTCCATGCTGCTTTACTTTCTTCAGACTTTTACTATAAGTATTTCCTATTTAACTAAAATCTCTCAAAAAAATTCTAACTTTATGATAGTCTACTAAATGACTGTAGCATAATTTATTTGACCGTTTTCCTAAAGGGGGTATTTTGACTATTTCCAAGAGTATGAATTGCATACATCTGACAGAGAGCATAAAGGAACATGAAGGTGCATATGTTTTTAACTGATTTCTTTTCCTAGGACAGAATCATGGATATAGAATCAGTGGATCAAAGACTACACATTTATGGCCCTCCTTACACATGACTCTCCCCCATTTTCAAACAAAATTTAAAGACTTTTACTGGTTATTGTTGTTCAGTTGCTCAGTCATGTATGACTCTTTGTGACTCCATGGACTATAGCCTGTCACACTCCTCTGTCCATGGAGTTCTCCAGGCGAGAATACTAGAGTGGGTAGCCATTCCCCTCTCCAGAGGATCTTCCCAACCCAGGGATTGAACCCAGGTCTCCAGCATTGCAGGCAGATTCTTTACTGCCTGAGCCACCAAGGAAGCCCAAGAATCCTGGAGTGGGTAGCCTATCCCTCCTCTGGGGGATCTTCATGACCCAGGAATCAGACAGGGATCTGCTGCATTGCAGAAGGATTCTTTACCAGCTGAGCTACCAGGGAAGCCCTGGGAGTCAATATTTATTAGTAAGACATTTTAACTAAAGGTAATGGAAAGTAATTGAAGGGAAATTTTAAAGGAGAGGAGTAATATTTTAAAAATTACTTACTTGGGGAAGTAAGTAAAAATTCTTACTTGGGGAAGATTGTTTTGGGGGACACTAATTTATCACCTTCTTAGTCTCCTGGCTTTCTAAGTAAAGTCACTATTGCTTGCCCTAACAACTTTTCTCTTGATTTATCAGTCTGTCGTGAATCTGCTTGCCAATGCAGGAGACTTAAGAGACCTGGGTTTGAGACCTGAGTTTAACCCCTGGGTCAGGAAGATCCCCTGGAGGGAAGGCATGGCAACCGACTTGAGTACTCTTGCCTGGAGAATCCCAGGAACAAAGGAGACTGGCAGGCTACAGTTCAAAGGGTCGCAGAAAGTTGGACACAATTCAAGTGACTTAGCGTGAATGATGAGCAGCACAAGTCTGGACTCTCCACATGAACAGCTGATGGCAGTGAGATGGGTAAAGGGAGGCCTAAGAAACTAGGTCATTTTAAAATTTTCAAATTGAGAAAAATACCACTTTACTAATACAATTCTGCATCTAGCAAAATTTCTTAGGTAAGTTAGGAATTTTATAGCTAGAGTCACTGGTGTTCTGCTGGAGGACTTCACCTGTCTTCCCCGTAAATGACAGACTGCTGGAATGTAAAGCATTTAGTTTCTTATAAATGCTTTCACTCAGGGTGGAAGTCGTGATGTATGTTTCAGGTCGAAGGCATGAACACGCTTTCCCCTATCTGTTTCCTGTCTCCAAGCGATCAATCATTTATTTCCCAAGGGAACTGTAGTTCTTGGGCATGAGGCCTGTTTTCCATTGGCTTCTATTATCATTTGCTAATTAGATTACAACCTAGTCTTTACCCTACTCTGTGGCTTTGAGACCTTCCCCTGCAGTGTTTTTCTGTTAGCTTTACAAATGCTGCAGATCATGCCTTCCCTTGGCCTATTGTGTTAAACCAGGCAAAGTGGTAGACCTTAGATTCACATATGACTTTCTTATTGTTGGAGGGGACAGGTAAAACGTTAAAATTAATCCTCCTTTATGATCAAACGTGATTCAACTTTAAGAATATGCACTTAGGAAATTTTAGAGTTTCTGTTATCCTTACACTAATGCAGACCTTAAAATATAACTCTTATCTTGAATGTATATCTTGCTTATGCTTAATAAAAATTTATATTTTTGACATTGAATATGTCCACTGTGATGGCTAATTTTTTCTGTCAACTTATAGGGTATGGTGGCTAGTTCTTTAGTCAAACACTAGTCTAGTTATTGCTGCTAAGTTATCCTCCATATGTGACTGATATTTAAATCAACTGACTTTGAGTAAAGCAGATACACTCCATAACAAAGATGGGCCTCATCTAATCAGTTAAAGGTCTTAAAAGGTCTTGTACAGAGGCCCCTTGCAGGAATTCTGCCTCTAGATTTCTTCTTAGAATTTATACCTCAATTTCCAGCCTTGAATATTCATTGGAAGGACTGATGCTGAAGCTCCAATATTTTGACCACCTGGATACGAAGAGCCAACTCATTGTAAAAGACCCTGATACTGGGAAAGATTGCGGGTAGGAGGAGAAGGGGATGACAGAGGATGAGATGGTTGGGTGGCATCAACACCTTAATGGATATGAGTTTGAGCAAACTCAGGGAGATAGTGAAGAGCAGGGAAGCCTGGCATGCTGCAGTCCAGGGGGTCATGAAGAATTGGACATGACTGAATGACAGAAAAACAACAACTTCCAGTCTTCTGATTCCAGACTGCAATTTTAATGTTTGCTGAATTTACAGACTGACTTGCAGATTTTGGACTTATAAGCCCCACTGTCAATTTACAATTTTTTAAAGTAAGTTAATATCTATATATATGTGTGCATATACATATATATATATATATATATACATATACATATATATATGTATATATATATCAGATTGTTTCTATTTCTGAGGAAAACCCTGACTAATACACCCACTCTGACCTATTCACCTCCAATCATTTCTAAATTCCCCCTTAAGACCCTTATATATCAAGGAACGTTCCTTAAACACATTTTCTTAATCCAACAACCAATGTTTTGATATATTAATTTTTATTTTGTCCTCGTATGGAGAGAATCACTTTGTTTTTTTGTAAATGAAAAACTATTGGTGCTCTTAAGGACAGCAGGCATCACAAGGGAATAAAAAGTAGCCAAGCAGCTAAAGGCAAGAAGCATTTCTCTATGGCTCAAGGGAAACATTTATTACAAAAGGATTGCTGGCTGTAATCTATCTACAACATATTTTCAAAGTATATATAATCTTGTTTACCCCAAATCTTACATATTAGAGATAGCATTTTGTAAATTGGCTATGAAGGTTCTCTGTGGGGTTAGGGGTATGGTGTGAAGCATGTAACAGGCTCACCTTTGAAATTTTTGTGAACTTTTGGATTGGAAGAATCAATATTGTCAAAATGGCTATTCTACCCAAAGCTATCTATAGATTCAATGCAATCCCTATCAAGCTACCAACGGTATTTTTCACAGAACTAGACCAAAGAATTTCACAATTTGTATGGAAATACAAAAAACCTCGAATAGCCAAAGTAATCTTGAGAAAGAAGAATGGAACTGGAGGAATCAACCTGCCTGACTTCAGACTCTACTACAAAGCCACAGTCATCAAGACAGTATGGTACTGGCACAAAGACAGAAATATAGACCAATGGAACAGAATAGAAAGCCCAGAGATAAATCCACTAACCTATGGACACCTTATCTTTGACAAAGGAGGCAAGGATATACAATGGAAAAAAGACAACCTCTTTAACAAGTGGTGCTGGGAAAACTGGTCAACCACTTGTAAAAGAATGAAACTAGAACACTTTCTAACACCATACACAAAAATAAACTCAAAATGGATTAAAGATCTAAATGTAAGACCAGAAACTATAAAATTCCCTCAATTCTGGAAAGAGAACCTCCTGGGTGCATCTCTGCTTATGTTGCTTGCATAAGCTTCCCAGAATTTACTAGGAAGTACTCTCCTTCCATATATCTCCCCCTGTTCTCTTCTACCACCTTTTAACTATTGCTGGACTCTTTGGAAGAAGAAAGGAGGCAGAAAAGTGGGAGCTTTCTGGCTTAGAGGACCTAGAGATGGTTTCCATCTGAAAAGCCAGCCCAAGTTTATTTTAAAACTTCCAAAATACTCTGGATTTGCCAAGTAGGCCGGAGAAGGCAATGGCAACCCACTGCAGTACTCTTGCCTGGAAAATCCTGTGGACGGAGGAGCCTGGTAGACTGCAGTCAATGGGGTCACGAAGAGTCGGACATGACTGAGCGACTTCAGTTTCACTTTTCACTTTCATGCATTGGAGAAGGAAACGGCAACCCACTCCAGTGTTCTTGCCTGGAGAATCCCAGGGCCGCGGAGCCTGGTGGGCTGCCGTCTATTGGGTTGTACACAGTCGGACGCGACTGGAGTGACTTAGCAGCAGCAGCAGCAGCAGCAGCCCCAAGTAGGACTGGTTTCACGGGATTGATTGATTGCAAATTTCTTTTCAGGAGCCCTGCCAGGTTTGGCTATTTCTGTCTAACTCTATAACACCCCAGACTTTTTCTATCATAGTCTAACTATGAGGTAGAAGACAAGAGGAATTCCCAGGAAAGAGTTAATTAACTTCTTGGCTCTAATCGAGCATCTTATTATAAGTGGTGTGTTGGGTAAATTTGTGTAGGGTAAATGTAAAATGAAGTCCTCAACATACAGATGAGCTGGACAAGATTCCAGTTTAATTGAGAATGGAGTATGAGACCTCCAGAACATAATGATGGTACCCCAGGATTAAGGAATTTCCCAGGACAAAGGTGCTAAAACTGGAAGATACCTAGGAAAACAGGAATGAGTCAGTCACTATAAATATCAGGCAGAAATTATACTGAATGTTACATAATACTGAGTAAGCATCCAGCTGAGGCAGAAGATGTCCTGGAGTAGGTAGAAATCTAGGATTTTAGGAATGGGGAGCAATTAAGTAGGACAAAGGTGTTTCAGGGGGAAAACACAACAAGAAAGGAAATTGGGCAAAATTAAGCCTGATATGTTAAGAAGACAGCAGGAAGCCCTGACTAATGGGGACAACTGATGTAAGGGTGGGGGAAGTATGATGTAAGCGTGGAAAGGCTGATTGTGGTCAGATCCATGAACTTAGATTTTATTCTATTTACAGTAAGAACCACTGGATTTTGAACAGGGTCCTGTCATGATCTAAAGAATGTTTTAGTTTTAGGGTATAAAAAAAGTTGTATGGAAGATAGGACAGACTAGAATCTGAGAAATTAGATATTTTACTAATTAAAGCTTGAGGAAATGATAACATGAATCAGTTTGATTGCAGTAGAAATAAAAGTAAGAACAAATATGAGAACATATGAATCAAATAGTTGGCAGAATCCTATAACTGATTAGGAATAGAAATGGATAAAGAAAACAGAATCAATGATACCATCAGATTTTCTGGAGCCAAAATCACTATGAAATCATGGCAACTTGGGAGCCCATTCCCTTTTGGGGAAAGTTAATGCTCTTGACTTTTAAGATGATATATTCCCTTGGGGAAAATAAAGGAATTTAGCCTGTTGTTGCTAATACCTTATATCATCTGGTGGTTGGCTTTGAATATGTTTGAGACAGTTATCACTGGTTAATAAGCTAAGAAAAGTATAACAATATTTCAGCTTAACTTTTATTTTTAGTTCATGTAAGCCATGGTAGCAAAATTATAAACTCACATTTTTGCACCAAGATTCTTTACCTTGGTATTATGCATGAATTTTTAGTGTTTAAGGACAAAAACAAAAATGAGAGAGAGGGAACATTTTTGGACTCCAGGTTTTCTTTCCAGGTGGTCACTGAGTTGTCAATCACATTCTGATTCTATCTAGCTGGCTGGTGGAATGGTCTTCACTCTTTTTCAACTAATCATTGTGTGGCCAGTGTCTCATTCAACTCTGTCTCTAACTTGATTTGAGGCTTACGGCCTGTGGTTTCGATGACTCGTGGGGGCATAGAAACTTCTACCAGTTAGTCTAGGGTTCCAACTAGCTCAATTCATCTTAAGCTTACTTTTTCCTGGGGTATGTTTGTGTTCATGATGTTCTGGCTCCCAAAAGTGTGGAGACAGGGTCTCATTATCTGGGGGTCACTAACAGTCCACACATTTTTTGCACACCCATTGTCTAGTCCAGGTCCTCTCAAAGTATCTGTGATGAAGCATCATTTTCCCAGCTCCCTGCTTTGTTATGGTGTAACACTTTATACACAAAGATGAAATCAAAGTTAAATTTTAAGAAGTGAAGCCAATTTGCTCTATTATATCAGAGTCAAGAGACATAAAATTACTGTCAGGTTGTTATAAATATTTCTCAATGCTCCCTCTCAATATCTGTACTTATCTCACTGACAACTATTCATATGCAATGGGCCTCAAACCAGAATCTACATTTTAATTGGCATAAAACAGCTCCTCATTTTTGGCCTGAAAGTATATTTGCTGGTTGGGAATAGAGTGAAAAAGAAATCATGTAAGCTATCAAGAAGAGAATAATATTTCAAGATAACTTGCCACACACTCAGTGTTAAAGTTCTGCTTCTCGAAGTACTATGTGCTTCCTCCCACCCCCTCAGAAATATGAAACTATTTTGAAGTTATAAACTGAGTAAATATTGAAGCCTTAAGAACCTAATACACTTCATCTATAAAATGTAATTAAGCATTCTCTCTGTGAGGATCCATGGGTACATGAAGCTCTCATAAGAGATGTCTGTAGAGCATACACTATGTTGTAGATGATTGGGAATGGTGGCCATTAATATTACCATGAAGAGACAGGCTCAAGGGAAAGCAAAGTTAAGGGCAAAGGGATTCTGTAATTCATTTCAGGAAGTAGGTTTACAGAAGCAAGAAAAATCCAGCATACGTGGTATGTTTTCGGGTCTTCATTATAAAGCTCTAAGTTCTTGCTAAGTGTAACCTAATTAACCTTCACCATACTTATGAAGATGAGATGGTTAGACAGCATCATACACTCAATGGACATGGATTTGAGCAAACTGTGGGAGACAGTGAAGGAGAGAGGAGCTTGGCGTACTGCAGTCCATGGGGTCACAAAGAGTTGGACATGACTTAGCGACTGCACAACAGCAACATATTTATGGGCTTCCCAGGTGACTCAGTGGTAAAGAATCCGCCTGCCAATACAGGAGATGCAGGAGATGCAGCTTTGATGCACAGATCATGAAGATTCCCTGGAGGAAATGACAACCCACTCCAGTATTCTTGCCTGGAAAATCCCATAGACAGAGGGGCCTGGAGGGCTACAGTCCATGGGATTACAAAGAGTTGGACACAACTGAGCATGCATGCATGTGCACGTGCACACACACACACACACACACACACACATACACACTCTTATGGAGGTGTCATGGGCTAAAGCATGGCATAAGCTATTGGATCATTAAGTACTGAGAGCCTCACCACTCCTGTGACTCAGACACCTATCTCCTAGACTGCTTACCACTTGAAAGTTAAACGAGTTCCCTATATTTATGGTTTTAAAAAGCACTTTTGGATGCCGGAGGATTAAACACACTATAAGAGTGTCTAGATTGCAATAATAATATGATAGCTTATTCCTGCAATGTTAAATACTCCAATGTAAGGATATTCAATATAATCTAATACAAACAAATCTTTATGCTATCTTTCTTGTTAACTAAAAATGACACAAATTTAAATTAATAACTGATACAGCAATAAAGCTGCTAAAAGATAGAATTCATTGTGCATTAAGCACCAGATTCTTTATTTAGGCTGGAAGTGATTATGTGATAATAGGATAAATGCTTTGCTAAGTGTATAAAATCTAAAATACTCTGTATATCATGGAGACACATTACATTTGTAGTGCATTAATTTACCTCATAATGTAATAAAACAAATTTTAGGTGAAATCTCAAGGAGAAATAATTTTGCTGAATAGAACTCAAGATATGTTCATCCTAGATGAGAATCAGCATTTGGCATAAATTCCATGCTATCCACATGGCTTGTCTTGACCTTTAAAAAGAGGAAAGGAGTCAAGAGAAATTGAAGCACAACTTTGGCAAAAACTCAAATATTCTACTCACTCAAAATTTTTTTCCTAGGAAGAATCATGTCTAATCCATACACCTTTGACTGATACGTTTATCACCATTTTGAAAACAGGTACTGCTTGAGTCAAAATAATGTATTGCTAAATTGAGAAAATTCATCAGAGTAAATAGCAACAGTTCAGTGATAGCTACAAAGTTATTGGTTAACACACACACACAAACAAATAGTAATACTGTTTGGGTCAATACATTCTACTTTCGTGTTGCTGATTACTAAAGAAGGTATATCTGTTTTCATGGTGATAGCCTTTGTTTAATTAAGCAGGGAAATAACCAGAAACATAATCAAACAGGTTGTTGAAGTCAAAAGCCAAAGAGTTAGCTCATCACTCTCCCTACAGCTAATTTATCACTTCATCTGCCAGTTCAACTACCAAACTGTTTCTAAAACCCATCCATTTCCCACTCTCTTTGCAAAAATCTCAGTCCAAATCATCATCATCTTTTGCCTAAATTCTGAAATTGCCTCTCAATTTGGCTCCCAGCTTTCTCTCTTGTCCCATTAATGTCTGTTCTCCTTGTAGCAGCCAGAGGAATACTTAAAGAATGTAAATCCTATCCTACCTGTTCACAGATCAGTGACCTTCTAGTATGTTGAAATAAAGCTTGTATCACTAATTGGGTCTATTTTACTTCTCTGCTCAGATCTCATACCACTCTCCTCTCTTTTTTCTATGATTCATCTGTGTTGGCCTGCCCCCTTTTCTTCAGATACTCCAAAATTGTTCCCAATTTCAAGCCATCATACATGTTATTCACTCTGTTGGAGGGTTTCTCCTACATTCTTTCAAGGTTGTCTCCTTCTCATAAATCATGTCTAGTCTTCTCAGAAATATCTTCCCTAATCACCTTATAGGATGTGACCATTTCCAGTTACTCTCTAACTCTCTATTCTATTATGGTTTTTGTATCACTTATTATTCTCTGAAATAGCTAGAAACTCAGTTGATTTGTTTACAATCTTTTTTTCCTGGATCAGAGGCTCCAAGGGAATAGAGATAGGGTTTACCTTGCCACTGTTTATCTCAGAGCTAGCACTGTACCTGGCACTTACGAGGCCCTAAATAAATCTCTACTGGGTATATTCATTGACTAATGTATGCAGATTCTGATAAGCACAGTGCTGGCTGGTGAGGGTGCTTTCTGACCTGCCCACAATCAAAATGTGAAAGGACAAGTATCCAAACTATTTGCATCATTTTAAATAAGCCTTAATCAAAGACCATTTTCAAACAAGCAAATTCACTTAGAAATGATCTGATTGGGAGGCCTTTGAACCACCTCTAGAGGCTTATGATTGACTGGTGACATTTCCTGCACCTTTCCAGAAGAGTTCTTAATGTTACTACAATCTCTCGTGGACCATTTGAGAATGTGTTACTGTTTGGCATTTTTATTTTCATCCTATAAAATACATAAATCAAAAAAGATGTTGCCATCTTGGGTGATCGACATTTTATCAATTCTTTCTGCCAGAGTTAAAAATAATGTTTGGACTGTTCCCCCAGGAGTATATTTAATTCTCTTGATAAATTAATGACTGGCCTTAAGCCTCTGGCAGAATAAATGAAACTCTTCTTAATCTATCCAATTAATGAAATGGGCTTCTAGGTATGCTTGCTCCAGGATGCTTATAATGCAGGTAGTACATGACTAGAGATGTAGATTCCAATAGGGGGAGTAGCCTGAATTATTTACAGCCAGATTCACTCAATTTGTCTTAAAATGTTTTAATAAAGCTGAAGTGAAACTGAGAGTTCATGTTGAGGAGATAGAGGAAAGTATCACCTCAAGGGAAAAGTGACACGGAAAAAAATGAAAAAAAGCAAAACAAAAAAAGACAAATACATCCCAGTTTGAGGTCTTCAAGAGGATCAAGTAGGAGAGAATATATTTTGGTATCAATGTACATATTTCAGTTTTTCTTAGTTGGGAAACCCCTTAAGATAGATACTGCTTTACCTAGGTATCAGTTAGCATTTTCTCCTGTCCCTTTTTACATTTTTCTATTACTTCATATGGGACATACCTCAGCCTTCTAACCAGAATGATCCACAAAGTATTTAAATGTCAGGGATCAATGGCTGAGGATGGGATGAGGAAGAGGAAAGATGTGGGTGCACCTGGGATTTGGCAGCTGGATAGGGGAGTGGAAGGATCAGAAAGACAAGATCAAGGATGTAAGTGAGTGATATGGTGCAGAACCCAGGCATGGAAGATTCAGGGGTCAGGTGGGGCACATCCTTCATGATTTAAGGAGATGGAGGCTGGTCAAGATGTAGATCTGATATATGAAGACTCCAGCATGTGAGGCAGCAAAACCAGCCATTGTAGAGAAATGGAACAAGCTTGGCAATTTCTCACAAGGTACGTTCAGACTGTACTTATTTCTAAGGCCCATTCAGGGCCCCCAGGAAATCAGGGTGGTCAATAGAAAATTGGGTATGTATCACATCTTCTTTATCCTTTTGTCTCTTTATGGGCGTCTACGTTGCTTCCATGTCCTGGCTGTTGTAAATAGTGCTGAAGTGAACATTGAGGTACATGTATCTTTTTGAATTATGGTTTTCTAAGGATATATACCCAATAATGGGATTGCTGGATCATATGGTAGTTCTATTTTTTCATTTTATAAGGAATCTCCGTAATGTTCTTCACAGTAGCTGTATCAGTTTACATTCCCACCAATAAGATTCTCTTTTCCCACCATAAGGGTTCCCTTTACTCCACACAGTCTTTGGCATTTATTGCTTATAGATTTTTGGATGATGGCCATTCTGACTTTTGTGAGGTGATACCTCATAGTTTTTATGATGGGATATTACTCAGTCATAAAAAGGAACAAAATTGGCTCATTTATATACATGCAGATGGACCTAGAGTCTGTCATAAAAAGGGAAGTAAGTCAGAAAGAAAGAAATAAATATTGTATATTAATGCATATATGTGGAATCTAGAAAAATGATGCAGATAACCTGTTTGCAGGGCAGGAGTAGAGATGCAGATGTAGATAAAGATAAATGCCCATGTGGACACAAGGTGGGGAACAGGAAGGTGGAACAAATTGGGAGATTAGGACTGACATATATACAATACCACGTGTAAAATAGATAGCTAGTGGGAAGCTGCTTATAACAGAGTGAGCTCAGCTTAGTGTTCTGTGATAATCTAGATGGGTGGGATGGGGCAGTGGGAGGGAGGTTCAAGAGGGAAGGGATATATGTATACATATAGCTGAGTCAGTTCATTGTACAAAAGAGACTATCACAGCGTTGTAAAGCAACTGTCCCCCAGTAAAAGAAAGAAAATTAGAAAGTAGCCTAAGAGAAATACTATATATATTATATAAAATAAATGAAATAATATATATTATATACTTGTTACATATTATATATGTGTTATATAAGTATTATTTAACATATAAATATTACATAATTGCATAACATATAAATGTTATATAATTGTATAATTGTGATTTTCCCTCTCTCACGTTTGGTTGTTCTCCAGAATCTTTTTTCTAGAGACTCTTGTAAGTATCTTTATGGTATTAATACCTATCTGATACATTCATCTCTCTGTTCCATTTTCCCTCATCCTTCTGGGTTCTCGCACAAATGACTCTTTATCCATTCTGTTGGAGGAATGTCCAGTAACTTAGCATTTTTACTTATGTCTGTGTATTAACTATAATCAGACCCTTAATTTAATTGTTCATTGCTAATATTTAGAGATATAATTGATTTGCTTATGTTGTTCTGTATCTTGCGACTTTGCTGATACATTACTAAAAAGCTGTGTATTACTCTAAAAAAAAAAAAAATCTGGCCAAAAAAAGATAAGAGAAAGTAGAAATACAGTTTACTTGGTTTTGGTTACAAATATAGTAATTTTCAAAAGATCCATGTTTAGCAGTGTAAATCTCAAGTCCACAAAAATTTCAAGTCCATTTTTATTCTTTAAATAAATAAAAATAATTATAAGTCTCCCTCCTTACTGGGAAGTGAGATAGTCAATCATAGACATCACTATTCTTGTGCCCATTCCCTTGACCTGACTCCTGATCAGTTCAGACTAAATAATAGGATATTTATGTGATACTCAGCAATCGGGGGCAAGCATACTGGCCTCCAGAGATCACAGTGACTGCCGGCATCCTCCTTGTTCAAGGATGTGGGGGTCCCTTGACAGCAAAGGGATCTGCTGCTTCTTAGTTACATACAAGGCCAGGAAGTCTTTGCTGAGTCCCAGCTGTGTTCCTGTCACTGCTTGGGACACAGAATGAAACAATGGGAAAAGAAGAAAATCTGCTCTGTGTCTCTCTGGGAGAAATCTCTCCATCTGTTTTCTTTTCTTTACAAAAGTATTCCCACTTGGCCTCTCATTGTCCTCAAAATCCCTCAAGAAATCTCACCAATAAACTCATTTTTAAATGTTCTTGCTAATACCAAGAGCATGTCATAACCCACAATCATAGGTGATTATAGGAATTGAGTGCTGACTGTGGAGAGCTCGTTCTGCTCTGTCCTTAAGGGCTTGTTGCCAGTGAAAGCTGTCTGCTCTGTTCTGGAGAATGGTGGCCTCACCCAGTCATCTGCTGGGCTCCAGCTGGTCCACAAGGCATTTGGAAGGGGCTTAGCAGAGGAATTAGAATGGCCTCAGCCAAAGCCCAGCTGGGAACAGGCTGTCATGTGCCACTGCAGAGGACTCAGAGATCCGTGTGTTTTAAACTATCTGAAAACCTAATATCTAATTTGCTTGTAGACATATATGTTCTACTCTAATTTTTCTGACAATTAGCAGAGCAACCCACTTTAGTCTTTTTTTCAATCCACCAGCCTTTTTCCCAACTACACATAACACACACACACACACACACACACACACACACACACTTGTAGTTTCTTGTCTACCCAGAGCTAAAGGGTAAGTAAACGCTTTCTTGATATATATATATATATATATATATATATATATATATATATATATATATATATATGTACCCGTGCCTGTGGGGCTTCCTAGGTGGCACTAGTGATAAAGAACCTGCCTGTCAATGCAGGAGACAAAAGAAATGCAGACGCAATCCCTGGGTCAGGACAATCCACTGGACAAAGGCATGACAACCAACTCTAGTATTCTTGCCTGAAGAATCCCATGGACAGAGGAGCCTGATGGACTACAATCCACAGGGTCACAGAGAGTTGGACATGGATGAGTGACTAACACTTTCATTTTTTTTTTTTCACTTTCGCAATGTTAATGGGAGCTAACAGGGGATTCCCTTTTCTACAATCTCCGTAAATACCATGTGGCTACTCTATAGGATGGACGATCGTGCTTGCCATTTAATGGGTGAAATTTTATTTTATTTTTTCCTGTAAGTGAATTTGGAGTATTTGACATTGACCTGATTTTACTAAATCAAAAACAGATTTTTGCAGGGTTCATTCTTAATGGAGAATGCAATTATTTTCTGAAGAATCTCATCCATTTCATTAAAAGTAACACTCATTTTCTAGTAAGTAATGGATGTAGAGGAAGGAATACTTCACAGTTCTAATATCTATACTTATGGAACCCTAGCCGTATACCCTCATCCTGAAAGAGTGTTAGGTAGTTCCTTGGATATTAGCAGCTCCCTCCCCAGGTTGGATGGGGTCATCTTTCTCTGTTCCCTCACAAACCCCCCCAACACCAGTGATAAGAACATACCCAGAAATTCTCCTTTTTAGTCAAGGACCACCAAGTTTCTAACTTCATCAGGACCAAGGAAGATAAAAATGCCAGCACAGGTTGGCACAGGTACACCAAGACCTAAAAGGTGATTCAAAGTAATCTGGGGTTTTTAACGAATTTGGAGTATTTGACACTGGCCTGATTTTACTAAATCAAAAACAGATTTTACAGAGTCCATAGGGTAGTTGAAAGTTTGGTAGAAACTTCTCAGCCCAATTCACTTTCTTTCCCCAGTTTCTCTCGAAGCTTATTTCTTGAAGAAATAAGCTTATTTCTCGGGCTTATTTCTCTGCTCTCTTCTACCCAGCTTTTTCTGTGTACTGAAGCAGTGAGCACCCCAGTGCTCTAGCTTTGCCTTTACTGCAATCACAATGGAGCCCAAGCAGGAGACAGAGGAGGGGGAGATAATGAGATCAGGATAGTTATCCCACCAGCTCTTTCTTTAAAGAGTCACCTCTAACTGGTTAATCCTCAAAGTTTAAGGCTTCCTTATACCCGCCTTCTCCATATGACTCTCATGTTTGAAGTCCCAGTCACCACTCTTTGTGACATGGCTGAACGAATAAGCACAGCCCAGCACAACCACCCCCTACCCTGCCTGCTGGGGACTGAAGTGCTAAGTCACTCCAATCATGTCTGAGTCTTTGTGACCCTACAGACTGTAGCCTGCCTGGCTCCTCTGCCCATTGGATTCTCCAGGCAAGAATACTAGAGTGGGTTGCCATGCCCTCCTCCAGGGAATATTTCTGACTCAGGGATTGAACCCGCGTCTTCTGCATCTCCTACATTGCAGGCGGATTATTTACCGCTGAACCACTAGGGAAGCCCATCATGCCTGATAAAAATATCTTAACAAAAATATCCCTGCATCGATATACTTTGGGTGCTCCATCTGTTTCCTATGCTTGCCAGTCATTTGTTTTCATCCTGGGATCCAGCAAGGTGAGAAGCAGCAGAGGAGAAGGAAAGGAAGCCTACAGTGGTCTGCCTCGGGTCATGGACTGCTTCAATATGGTTAGTGTGTGGCACTGCACAGGTTAATAAGCCTGTGGGATATTTTGGAATAGAATATCTCTTCATGCTATTCTGGAATAGCATGTTACCCTAGCTTGATTTACATTAAAGTTCAGGAGGCAAAGGAAGAACAATTTATCCCACTCTATTTAGATCTTTTTATTTGACAAATATTTATCAAGCACCAATTATGGTGGGTGAGGAGTAGGGACAGAAAATAAACAAGCAAAAATTATATCCCAGATGGTGATAAGTGCTCTGGAGGAAAATAGAGTTGGGAAGAAAGGGAAGCAGAGAAGAGAGGGGCAGATTGCCCACTCGAGACTCATTTTTCATGGGCAGCTTCACAGGAAGGGTGTCATCGGAGCAAAGACCTGAAGGAGGTGAGGAGCAATTATGTGTAAAGCTGGTATAAGAGCACCGTAAACCACAACCTATATTGGTATTCCTCTACCCAGGGTGCCATTTGCAACTGTGTGGAAGTGTGTTGGTTGTTGCAGTGATTGTGTGGTGGGTGAATAGAAGAGGAGCACTGCTGTGGGTAATTAGCTGATGGACCCAAGGAAGCTCCATTATCTGCCATGCACAGGACAACCACAGACAATGAAGATGAGTCCAGCAAAAATTCCAGTAGCAACCTTGTTGAGAAACAGTGAGCACAAATATCAAGTGCAAAATCCTTGAAGCTAAAGTATCCACCATGAACACACACATACTCAGACACATTGTTTTCTTAACTAAAAGCAGTACTGTGATATCCACATCTCCACATCTCTCCTAGCTGCCGTAGTGCACAAGGCCTCTGGCGTAACTTGTAACTGCGTATTTGTCCTCCCATGATGTATGCATTTTACCCCAGGGCTGGGGGTAGAGCAGAACACAAGTGCTCCACAATGAGAACATCCATGGTTGTCCTTCCTGGTGGTGAAGGCGAATTTCCTAGTGGTGACTGATTCAGCCAGAAAAGACCAGCAGGAGGCCAAAGGTCCTTCCTATCCAACACACACAAGCAAAAATTGCTCTTTGCCTGAAGAGTTATTTAAAATAATAATTAAAAAATAGATGAAGTTCTGTAATATAAAATACACCCAAAGATTCCATTCACTTTTGCTAGAAAACTCTAGCAAACACTTCATTGGTAATTTAGACTTGAACAATTTATGGGCTGTGCTTGTGGAGAAACAATGCATTTTGTGTATTCTCTCCACATATATATGTTCATGATTTTTTTTGGAAATAAATTCATGTGGCATAGTTGTTATGACCTTCAGATATACACTATAAATTTGTCCTTTCTCATTTTATTATAACTGACCAAGATAGTAGGATAAAAATACTAGGCTATACTATGATAAATTCAACTTAAACTTCCCATGGCTTTAAAATCTATTTCATATAATCCACTTGTATGTTTGAGCTACTCTTCTACCTCTTACGGATATATTACACTGTTGTTCTTGTTCAGTCGCTAAGTCATGTCTGACTCTTCGCAACCCCAGGAACTTCCGCACACCAAGCTTCCCTGTCATTCACCATCTCCTTGAGTTTGTTCAAACTCATGTCCACTGAGTTGGTGATGCTATCCAGTCATCTCATCCTTTGCCACCCCCTTCTGCTCTTGCCCTCAATGTTTCCTGCATCAGGGTCTCTTACAGAAATCTTACATGCTTGCTAATAATTCTGATGTTTTTTGACTGATGAAGATAAACAGTATAGCCAGATAAGCAGCAAATTTTTATTCTACTTTATATTTTGCTGATCAGAATCCTTGAAGAGGCATCAAAAAATGGCCTCCAGATAAGGTTCAGACCTCACTGCGTCTTATGGGCCTCTAGCTAGCAAGCCATGCTATCAGCTAACTCTAGCAAGGGGTTGGCTCCAGTAAGCAGAACTACTTTGGTTGACTGGACCCATGCTGTTTTATCAAGATGAGATAGTTTGTTGTAAATCAGGGGGCAAGGCCAGAGTGAAAGCATAACAGAAAGATGGCCCTGATAGCTTATCTCTGATCATCTCCTCATTTGTCAAAATCAAGACATTTTCTGTCCTTTGGTAACTGTTAAATAAATAACACCCAGATAATGCTTGCAGAACTGGTTTATCAGAACCATCCTCCACTTCATTTCCTCCTCTCAATCTGTACATCTTCCGTGTCAGTGAAGAAGAGATGGTCTCCCTTTTACTCTTTGCATATTTAATCTGAGCTTATGATCAGTTCCTGAGAGGGGATGTTTAGCACTGATAACCTGGGTAACACTTTTCAACAGGCCCTAGGGACAGTCATACAAATATGCCAATAAATGATTTGGAGGTGCTTTGGACCTGGAAATCTAAACTACATTTTAACTTTTCTTCCTCATATTTTTTATAGAAACATGAACATACTCCTCAGGGCAAAATCTATTCAAGAACCTATGAAAGACAAAGAAGAAGATCAGTGGTTTTATTTGGCAAAGGACCTGATTCTTTTAGCTGAGGGCTTTCATACAGCTCTGGGATAAAATGCTTGGTGGTTTGCACTGGAATGAGTAAATTCATAGCATAAAGAAGCTCTTTGCTCAGTGGCTCTGCACCATCCAGTTTAGGCATGTTTCCAGAATATTTTAGCCAATGTCCAATATTTCCATGGGAAAACTGTTAAGACCTGACACTGTCATTACCCTAAATATTGAGGGAAAACAGTTTCAATGAGGTCAGAAGTTCTTCAGTAATACCCCATAATTATCTCCACTTTTGAAGTCTTGTTGTAATTAACTCATACTTTTATTAACTCATAACTTATTATGGTGCTCATTTTATTCTTTCTTTATACTAAGATTGTCTCTATGCCTGATCTTCCCAATTGGATTATAAATCCCTTGAGCATTCTGTCATCTGTTTTTCCATGACACCTGCCATAGGGGAAAACTACTATAGATGCTCATGAAATGTGAGAGGAATAAATAAATTTTAAAATAGTCACGTACGTGACCAGCATTATCACTATTTCAAGAATCTTGAAGAGTGATTGTTACTAATAACTTAAGGTAGAGGAGCTGTAGGTAGAATAGATTGCTTTAGTAAATATAAACTTTCATTGAGTTAATTAGTTTTTGAGTGAAATTCAGTACAAAATATTTTCAGAAACATGGAGCCTTTTTTCCCAAGATGCTCACAATAATCCATAAAGATAATGTATTATCAAAGTAAATGTGTCGTGGTCTCAGTTAAAATGAATCTTATCAAGGCAGGTATTGTATATCCTTCAGCTAAAGATTAACTGCATATATTGTGTTTATATTTTAATGCTTCATGCATAGTAGTGAAGTGTACTCAACAAATGTACTTATTTTTAGAATTTCTCATATTTTGGCCCTAAAATGCATGAACCATCTCTTTAATTCTCTTCTTCTCTCAATAGAATAAATTTAGATTTTGGGGGCCTTTAAAAGGGTAAATGCAACTAGATTATCCAGATGAGACAAGCCATCTGTGTGGAAAGAAAACCACCAATAACGTGTGATCTTGATAGAAGTTTGCCTCTTCCACAACCCTGGGGTCTGAGTGGTCTGATTAATACAAGCTTACCCATGAGACTACCTGGAACATCATAGCAAACTGGCAATAAGGAGGTAAGTGGCAAGGAAGGGGTAAGAGAACTAGCCTTGTAGTAGATATCACCACTGAGGAGAAGACACAATGATGCCAATTTCTTTGTCCAGGATCTAATATATGACTTAACCCAGTCTGACCAGATATCCTTGATTTAACACATAGGCAGGGACCCCACAGCAGGAATCTTTGGACACAAAATATAGTCCTTTTGCAATTGCAGAAATTGTCAGAGGCCCGTTTGGGCTGAAATAGGGTCCTTGTCTATGGTCTCGAGTTCACAGTGCATATGCAGGTCCTAGGAGGGGGATTGCTAATAACAGATAGCATCAGTCAAATGTTACTTGGCTTTGAGAACAGTACAAAAGAAAAGTCAAAGCAGTTGGATACATGCCCAAGATTAATGAAGGTTAGTGAGGAAAGCTACAAATCAATGACATAAAGTTTTGGAGAATTAAGTCTTACTAGCATCTCAAGTTAGACTTTGATTGGTTCCAGTACTGGATCTACGCTGAGGATGTAGGTCTCAGTGCTTACGTATGAATAGCCTAGTGACTGTGGCAGGTAAAACTTACCCACTCTAAACTCTGATCTTATTTCAATTCCTAGTGTTTCATCTCAGCATTGGTCTCACATCTTAAGACAGTTCTTAATCAGCCATGAGTATACTATTTCTAGAACACCAGGCCTACCTAAAATAATTTATCTCAGCAGTTAGCATCTAAGTTGGCTGGGCTTATCTCCTGCAGTCTCCTAAGGGGTTTTGTCTACTGAACACTGATAGGTCAACCTTGTCATAGATAAGGTCATTTTCATGACCTATGTAAGAAATTGACATACGGAAATGATATGTGACTTGCCAGAGAGAAATTAATTGCAGGACTGGGAATACACTAGGACCTCTAATACTTTCTATCATGTAATGCTATTTTCTTTTTCATTCCCAAAATTCTTTTACTTTACCATGTTTGACAAACACTCATTCTAAACAAGGTTCCCTAATATATTTGCTGACTCTAAACAAATTCTATCTGTTGCCAGCTCCAGGTTCAGTTTCCTTGTAAAAGAGTAAAAGTAAGTAATCACAATATTGGGATTTTTAATGAAAGAATCACCAAGCCAACCTAATTAAGGAAGGTCAATTAAACATAGCACTGAACCATCTGAAGTACGAAGAACAATTTTCTGTTTAGGAACTCAGGATACAGCAATTACGTGGTTAATTTGACACGTAAGCAGGAAACAGAGTCCAAAGCACAATCTTGTTTCTTAGACTTTCAAGTGTTACTTTACAATTTTCACAAGCATTCATTTATAGGGGAATATTTCTCACAAAGTTCATTTTGTAAATTGCATAGTTGAGTCATATTTAGAAATCAATTTAATACAGTCTGCCTCCAACCTGTTGTTATCCTACCAAGCTCATCTTTTGCCTAATTCTTGACTTAGTATCCAACTGGGAAAATATCTAACTAATGTTCTTCTGAAGAAAGCAGCCAATTATCATTATTCTTCCCAAATCCAGAAAACTTTTATTTCCTAATGAAGTGGTGCTCAAAATTTAGGGTTAAAAAAAATCAGCTGGAGATGTATTAAAAATATCAATTCCTGGGTTTTCTAAGAATTCACTTGGTCAAAGGTGTAGAGAGTCCAAAAATCTCCATTTTAATAAACCCACACTAGAAATTATTTTGCATGAGTCCACAGACTATTTGAATATTCATCCTTTATAATATTAATGATCTATAAAACAGCCCCCAAACTATTTCCATGTCCCTATAGGCTTCAGTTTATGATAAATAACCTTGGCTTGATGGGCTCATGTGATGAAGATTAGAAGAACCAAAAAACTTTCAGTTCTTCCTAATACTTTGTGATTTAGCTTATAGAGTTAGATAAAAGCCACAACATCTTGAAAATACATCACCTTAAGTTTATTCCTCTTTACTCAGACAAAAGTCCAGAACCTGTATGTTTCAAACTTAATCTTCTTAATCATGTGCTTCTCTTGACTTGAGGTTTTTATTTACTACCTTTCTATATCCCTTCAGAATTGATTATTGGATGAACAGTTTCTGGCTGTCTCTGAAAGTTGATTTTTATGTTTTCTATAGAGTTGGACAGGCCCATCAGGAGTTCCAAGGATATTATACAGGTGGCTGAAAACAGACTTAGCAGGGACGTGAGAGAAAGTCTTTTTTAAAAGATCTCTTTTTTAAAAAATAGGGAATCGACGTAAACAGAACATTAGCAAAGCTTCCAATGGGTTCAGCAAGATCTCATTTCAAAAAAAAAAAGAAAAAATGATAGCAGACTTTTAGGCTGAGGTTTACTGCCTCTTGAACTTCCAATAATACCTGAAAAGTTAACCAATTCCTTTTCAAGACCCAACAATAGTCAGTGTGATCAGCTGGCTAAATGTTGCCCCAAAGAGTGTTTTGTAGCCCGTCATTCATCTCTCTTCCTCATGAAAGTACCTGTTCTCAAAGTAGGGCCCTTGGTCAATCTTTACAAACTCTAGACCCACCTCTAGGATAGAGGCCAGGCCTGACTGAGTGCATCTGAAACTTAGACTCATTGAAATACCCAGATAATACCTGCAACAGAGTTCATGATGGCTCTGCTTCAGATGCAAACAGCATCAAGTTCTGAGTGCTTCCAAACCTACTGTAGGTACAAGATGGTCTGGGACTTAACTAAGGCAAGGTATCACAGCTCTGAGGGAATTGCCCTGATGTAGTATCTGTGAATCTCCGAAATAAGTCACATCTCCTAAGAGCCCAAGGATTTACCATTTGCACAAGGATCTCTGGTTTTTCAGTCCCTCTAGGTAACCCCAACAGAGTCCCCTTGAGCCCAAAATGGCATCTTGGGATGGCCAAGACCTCAGAATCTTTACCTCTGTACTAATGTGCCCCCTTCCTAAAAGCGGTATCTGAAAACTTCCCTGTGCTATTTTAACTGGCAATCACTGCAAACCACAGACCTGTGAGACCTCAAAGAATACTAAATCCAAGAAAATCCACTGCTTCTCAAACTGGATTATGTGTATCTCCAGGACTAACTGATAGTGTGTCAGGGGGTTCTATAAGTCCATGTCTGTGTATGTGCTGCTCTTTCTGTCATATCCGACTCTATGTGACCCTGTGGACTGTAGCCCATGAGGCTCCTCTATCCATGGGATTCTCCCGGCAAGAATACTGGAGTGGGTTGCCATACCCTCCTCCAGGGGATGGTTCAGACCTGGGGATTAGACCTGCATCTTTTATGCCTCTTGCATCTTCAGGCTGGTTCTTTACCACTAGCACTACCTGGGAAGCCCCCTATAAGTTCACAGGATTTAAATATTGCATGATTTTCTGCAACATCAAACTTGCCTGAAACTTGTGAAGGCAAAATACATTTTTATGAAAGTGAAAGTCCCTCAGTCAAGTCCAACTCTCTGCGACCCCAGGAACTATATATAGCCCACAAGGCTCCTCTGTCCATGAGATTCTCCAGTAAAGAATACTGGAGTGGGTTCCCATTTCCTTCTCAGGGAATCTTCCCAACCCAGGAATAGATCCTGGGCCTCCTGAATTGCAGTCTCAAACCATCTGAACCACCAGGGAAGCCCACATCTTTCTATCAGCACCCAAATATGGAGGAGGTCACAGTATTTGGCTGGATTCTGCAAAAATAATAATAATAATAATAAAGATTACAAAGAAAAACCTTGCTTGTATTGGCCTCTTGGAGTTAAATAAACATGCTATCTTAAGCTTGCTATCATTTAGGGTATATGTTTAAAATATTTGAAACACTACACCAGTCTCCTCAGTTTGCCAATGAAGAAACTGAGATCAGAGAGAGTATATCATTTGTTCAAAGTCAACAATTACCTGGTGTCAGAATATCTATATCCCTCTGCATAGGCCCCATTTTGTTATCACTTGTTGTCTCCTCTGTCTCTCCACAAACTGCATGAAAGTTGATTCTTCAGATTTTTTTAAGACTTAAAATGCAAATAACCCCAATAAAGATATGAGATCATATTGTGGCTCTAAAATTATTGACATGACTTATCCTTTTCCTCTATATTTTTATAGGGAAAGGTAGAGGCAGAATACAATGGGTCTTTAGGAGTGAACATCTTTGCTTTCATGTATGAATGTTTGTGTGTGTATGCATGTGCACATAGTTGGAGTGTGTGTATATAGATATAAAATGTTTATTGGCCTAGGTTTCTGAGTTTGTCATAGGCAAACGGCAGAAGGGAAGAAATACAGCCCAAAATAGGGCTGAGTATCAAAGCACACATTTCCCTATTTTGCAGTTTTGCACAGTATAATAGTAGTTGATATAACACATGTGTTGCCTACCTAACCTTGGCCTTTTCCTTGAAAAAAAAAATCATGCCTTTTTGAGGATTTCCATCACTCACGTGAAAATATAGCTAAACATCTTTTCACTTGCAGCTGCTTGAAGTAATGGATTATGCCTTTGAACTTGCCAGTAAACTTCAAGATCCCAGTATAAATATCAAACTTGTCAAACGTGCTTTCCAAGGAAGCCCTATAATGAAAAGCTTATCTGTTTGGGGGGTAAGTTAATGCCTCCATTTGGTCTCAGAGTCAAAGCCTGAGAAAATTTTGGTTGTAGACAACTTCCTGCCAGCTATCAGGGGTCATCTCTGGCTAGGCGCGGAGTAGCTTTCACTGAAGTTTGGTCTGGACCACTGTCTTGCTGCCACAGAGCCAGGCATGCCCCACTAGAACTCCCCGAGAGCTCGGCACCTTCCTCTATAGATTTTCCTCTTCCCTTTGAGTCAACACATCAGAGGATCAATGGGGTCTGCAGGCCAGAGCTACCACCAAAAGAAGAGAAAGAAGCTGATGAGATTGTGACAGGATTTGGCTGGAACTGTATGTGGTGCCTAATGGGCTTCCGGTGGTGCAGAGGTTAAAGCATCTGCCTGCAATGCAGGAGACCAGGATTCGATTCCTGGGTCGGGAAGATCCCCTGGAGAAGAAAATTGCAACCCACTCCACCATTCTTGCCTAGAGAATCCCATGGATGGAGGAGCCTGGTACTCTACAGTCCACAGGGCCGCAAAGAGTCGGACACGACTGAGAAACTTCACTTTCACTTTTTTCAATGCTGTCAGAAGAGTGCTGAAACAAATAATGCTCGCCCTGCACATCACCAGGTCTTGGGTGCAGCCAGTGGGGCCAAGGGCAGATTCTCTGACTCTGGAATATAATAGAACAGTTTGCAATTTCTTCTTTCTGGGTAATATAGATGGCAAGAAGGACAAACCCGGAAAGAAAGGCTCTGCCTTCAAACAACAAAACCACAACTTGGTGTCAAATTTCGAAGGGTCAAAAAATATTTTTTAAAGAGGGGTTAGAACAGAAATATTGTTCTGTATAAGTAGTAAGAAGAATGGCTTTAAAGCAATTGCCACACAAGTTTAATCCTTGGGAATGTTTATGTCTATCCCATGTTTTCATAAGGAAAGATTCCCTTCATCCTCACCTGGATGAAGGTTAGCAGTCCCCACTAGCTGCCGGTCCTTTGGGCCACATCAAAGCCCTCTGGGGGAAAGGCCGGGGTGTTTTCTTTTCTCCCTAGATAGTTGAGGAATAATCATAATGAGAACCTTCTGACTTTCCTTAGAAGTGAAACCTGTTTCCACAGTGTGCCCTAGAGACATCTTCTGTGGTATGAGACAAAAGGAAAATTCAGCAAATAATCACTGACAATCAGGCTGGAGCCTCTGAACAAATGTCTCTACCTGGCCCCACTAATAAAGATACCAGACCTGTTGTTTCTTTTTCTTCCTCTCCTTTTTTTCTTGGATCCTAACTACTTCTATATCTGTGGCCAGATGTATTGTAGTTAAATTTCAAAACACTCACTTGGCAGTTTTGTATGGTGGTATTATAATATTTATAAAACCCCTGGTGCCAGTGTGAAAGTGACATGCACAGATAGGCACTTTAAAGGGGGCATGAAAGGAACAAAATGCATTACCAAATGCAATACTCAGTATTAACCACATTCATATGAGTTTCGTATTTGATCCAATAAACCTGTGGTGCCAGATGTAAAATTAGCCTGTAAAACTTTCCATCCACTTTAACTATTCACTGTTACTGCTCTCAAATACCAATGTTCAAGGGTGGCATCTTACTTGAAAAAAAGAAATGAGTTTGAAATGTGTATAATGCATATTAATCATGTATAGCCAATGCAGGAGACACAGAAGACTCAGGTTCTATCTGTCCCTGGATAGGGAAGATCTCCTGAAAGAGGAAATGGCTACCCACTCCAGTATTCCTGCCTGGAAAATTCTATTGGCAGAGGAGACTGGCAGGCTACAGTCCATAGGGTCACAAAGAGTTGGACACGACTGAACACACATGCATTATATATGATGTGTGTATATAGATAAATTAATTACAATTTTTCCAACTACTGAGGAAAATTAAAGAGGTTCTCTCACTCCCAGTGAGACTTAACCTCATGTCAGAATGTGCCCAGAAGCCAGGTTGCATGGTCTCCATCATCCACAGTCACTTGGTCTGGGGATGGACGTGTGAACCAAACTACATCTCCATGTGAGATGCATTAGTACAGGTTCACTAGTATCTTTGGGAGAAGAAGACATCTGCCACATTAAACTCGCATTTGTGAGGATGCTTGCCTGTTGCTGACAAGGGGCGCCTTCAGCAGAGAGTCACCCAAGAATGAAGCTGTCTCAGAGTAAAGCAGAATTAAAAAAAAAAAAGCTAATGCCTGAGGACATTATTTAAGCAGCTGGGTGCAGGTGTCCCTGAAGCCAGATCTTCCTTGCATTTTTCATAAAAATGTGTTAATAAATTCCTTTCTTTGCCTAAGCCGGTTGGCGTTAGATTTTCTCTCTTTCAACTGAAAGTGTACATCTTTACTAAAGTTCCATTAGTTTTCTCATGTTAATATGTAAGATAAATATTATCTTCATTTAACAAATTAAAACATTAAGACTCAAATGAAAAACTAAGTTCGCTACCTGGCCCAAGACCACACAGGAAGTTTAAGGAACAAAATCTAAGTCTAAAATCTAGGTTATTAATATACACTTAGGGATTTTTAATGTAAGTTTAAATGTAAATATATTTGGAAGGAAAAATAACTTAAAGTAAATTTCAATAAATGAAAGATCTAAGTGTACATCATTAGTGGAAGAATCAAAACTGAATTTTAAAGGAAAAGGAAACTGAAAGAAGTCTGAATGTCTTTCTGGATTGGCAAGAAAGCACATGGTAAGAGCTGACATTCGCTGAAGGCACACGGATGAGCTGACTTCATTCTCCCCCGACCATTATTAGGTGGATGATATTAATATCATTATCCCCATTGTATAGACGAAAAGCAGAAGCACAAAGAGGTGTAACACCTGGTCCAAAATTACACAGCTTCTCAGTGCGGTCCTCCACATTTGGTTCTCATTTTATATAGGGAAAATTAGGAAGCGAATACTTATGTAGAACATATCAATATTAGCTGGGCTAGCAAATACCTGTTCTGGCAGAAATATTTCTCCAGAATCCCGCAGTTCCTAGAATCCTGTTTGATAAAATATGTTATCAAACAAATTACTTTACCTTTGAGATTTTACGAGAACTTTGCTAGTGAGTAGAAATGTATTGTATAATACATACACATACTTTTTTTTTTCTGGCTATGTCATGCACAGCATGCAGGATCTAAGTTCCCTGACCAGGGATCTAACCTGTGCCCACTGTGGTGGAAACGTGGAACCCTAATCACTGGACTACCAGGGAATTTCCTACAAATATGTTATAAAGAATTATTTTTCCACTGAGATATTCAGATGGGCAGAATATATCATATATAACAGCTTTCATCACTGAGAAGTCTATTTAGCAGAATCTGAAGTCCTAGGATCTTCATATTTTAGTAAGGAAGAGAAAAAAAAAAAATAACTATCAGAGCTTCCTTGCAGCCTAACTGTCAGAGATGTTCCTGGAAGTTGTTTGACAATTACAGACTTAGCACCACAGAATCTGAGATACTCAATAGTGTTTCCACTAATTATTTAATGTGGCACTTGAGAATTTAGGTAATGTTTCCACTAATTGTTTAATGTGGCACTTGAGTATTTAGGTAAGTTCTGAAAATATGAGAGACAAAAATGGAGTATGCCAGAAGCATTCATTGTTGAGATATCTGCGTTAACAATCATTAAACTTCAGAGTATTCATTGATACGGGAAGTAGTAAAGGTCACATAAGATACTTTTTTAAAGGAATACAGACTTAAGTGGTCCTATTCTGGGTCCATTACTTATGGGTTCTGGCTTATAGGCAGCTGTGAAAAGAGCTTTGTCTGAGCAAATCTTTAGAACATCTTGTGTGACCTTACCCTAATTTCCCAGAAAAGTTGGGCTGCCTTTTCCTTGGTAGGGAAGGTCAGACAAGGAACATCTTAAAAGAAGATAAAAGAGGTGTGGAGGAAATGAAGGGAATGCGATTCTTTTAAAAACTTGTCATAAAGCTACCTCCATGTGCTAAGAATAATATTATATTATAGAGGACTGCTACTTTCAGGCCTTTTATGTTAAAATAGTAACTTTAGAGGAGCTTATATAATGTCATTTTAACCTGCTGTCCTTCATTCAGGCTCTGGCTCTCTGACCATGATGGCTTCCCTGGACATGACAAAAAAAAACCAGACTGACTTGTGAAAATGTTTATAACTGCATTATTAATGGTCCCTTCTGCTTATGAGAGATGAAGTCATGAGGAAACATTGACTAAGGTTTTTTAAAATGTCCCAGTTAATTGTTCTATAAGTTAGAGCCAGCCTCCCAAAAGCAGAAATCTTATGTCAGAAATGAAAATAGGCTTTTCCAGAAGATCCTTCTGAAAATTTGGAAGAACAACCTACAGTGCCATACATTTTTTTTCTTTTTTTATGCTCTGAGATTTTTCAAATATGAGGAAATACACTTCAAAGTTTACAGCTTATTTTTCCATTTCATTAAGGGTGGCCATAATTAAAAAAAGAAAAGAAAAGAAAATGAGCAAAGTTGTAACTGAATCCAATTTGAAAGCCTTGTTGTGTGAAACAGTGCACTTGAATAGTCCTTAATATATGTAAAACATGATTTTATTCCTCTGTTCAGTTCTGTCGCTCAGTCGTGACTGACTCTTTGCCATCCCACAGACTACAACACGCCAGTCTGTCCTTAACCAACTCTCAGAATTTCTTCAAACTCACATCCATGGAGTTGGTGATGTCATCCAACCATCTCATCCTCTGTCGTCCCCGTTTCTTCCTGCCTTCAATCTTTCCCAGCATCAGGGTCATTTCCAGTGAGTCAGTTCTTGGCATCAGGTGGCCAAAGTATTAGCGTTTCAGCTTCAGCATCAGTTGTTACAATGAATATTCAGGACTGATTTCCTTTAGGACTGATTAGTTTGATCTTCTTGCAATCCAACGGACTCTCAAGGGTCTCCAATGCCACAGTTCAAAAGCATCAATTCTTTGGCACTCGGCTTTCTTTGTATTCCAACTCTCACATCCATGACTACCGGAAAAACAATAGTTTGACTAGATGGACCTTTGTCAGCAAAGTGATGTCTCTGCTTTTTAATATGCTGTCTAGGTTGGTCATAGCTTTTCCTCCAAGGAGCAAGCGTCTTTTAATTTCATGGCTGCAGTCACCATCTGCAGTGATTTTGGAGGCCAGAAAAGTAAAGTCTCTCACTGTTTTCATCTATTTGCCAGGAAGTGATGGGACCAGATGCCATGATCTTTGTTTTTTTAATGTTGAGTTTTAAGCCAACTTTTTCACTCTCCTCTTTCACTTTCATCAAGAGGCTCTTCAGTTTCTCTTCACTTCCTGCCATAGGGGTGGTGTCATCTGCATATCTGAGGTTATTCATATTTCTCCTGGAGAACTTGATTCCATCTTGTGCTTCATCCAGCCTGGCATTTTGCAGGATGTACTGTGCATATAAGTTAAATAAGCAGGGAGATGATATACAGCCTTGATGTACTCCTTTCCCAATTTGGAACCAGTCAGTTGTTCCATGTCTAGTTCTAACTGTTGCTTCTTGACCTGCATAAAGATTTCTCAGGAGGCAGGTAAGGTGGTCTGGTATTTCCATCTCTTTCAGAATTTTCCACTGTTTGTTGTGATCCACACAGTCAGAGGCTTTATTGTAGTCAATAGAAGTAGAAGTAGATGTTTTTCTGGAATTCTCTTGCTTTTTTGATGATCCAATGGATGTTCCCAATTTGATCTCTGGTTACTCTGCCGTTTCTAAATCCAGCTTGTACATCTGGATATTTTCTGTTCACCTATTGTTGAAGCCTAACTTGGAGAATTTTGAGCATTACTTTGCTAGTGTGAGAGGTGACTGCAATTGTGTGGTAGTTTGAACCTTTTTTGACATTGCCTTTCTTAGGGATTGGAATGAAAACTGACCTTTTCCAGTCCTGTGGCCACAGCTGAATCTTCCAAATTTGCTGGCATACTGAATGCGGCACTTTCACAGCATCATCATTTAGGATTTGAAATAGCTCAGCTGGAATTCTATCACCTCCACTAGCTTTGTTCATAGTGATGCTTCCTAAGGCCTACTTGACTTCGGACACTAGGATTACTGGCTCTGGGTGAGTGATCACACCATCATGGTTGTACAAACCATTAAGATCAGTTTTCATGTCATTTACAAGAAAAATAGCTTACTGTATAAAAGGTATATATCATATATTACTTACTTCAAATTTTATTGTTTTTATTTTTTTGTTATTCCTTCCAAATGAAAGTACTTACTATCTTGCAGGAAAAAAAAGATCTTTTACAATCAGATCTTGGTATTTGGTAGATTCCTCATGCAAAGGCTCCAGAAATTACAGCATAGAATGAAACTCAGAAACAATGAGAAAAAAATTAGTCATTGTTATTCCTATACTATACCTGCGTAAGTTTTGGGTTATGCATATTTTGTCTCTTCATTGGTGTGGGTAATGGAGGATAGAATAAAACTGCATTCAATTCAACAATGCTGAATTCAATCTTAAGTCCTAGATCATTAGCTGACCACTACTAGTTGTCATTTTAAATACTTTTTCCTCTTACAATGGGTGTTATTAGATTCTCTGGAAGCCAAAATTCTATTAATTTGAGTTTTGAGAATTTGCCTAATAGACTTAGAAAATCAAGATTAATAAGACTCTGCCTTGCAAAAGATAAATCAAGCATAGATAATTATATTCATTTTAATAATTTGTCTTTATAATAATATTTCATAAAAGAAATCAAAAGTACTTAGATTTGATTACTAATAGGTATCTGTACCTAATATATTGCACATGCTAAAAGGCAATTTATTTAAAATATATGTGTGTGTGTATATATATATATATATATATATATATATATATATACAGTGAAACAATTCTGAAATAGCAAAGCAAATAATATAACAAAAGATCAGTATTGGGATATTTCTTACCACCTATATTTTGGTTAGGAAATTTTCTGTGATTTGCCTTTTAATATTTTTTTGTTATGCCAAATGCATTTTTCTTTTTTTTTAAATTTATTTATTTTTTTATTATTAGTTGGAGGCTAATTACTTCACAACATTTCAGTGGGTTTTGTCATACATTGATATGAATCAGCCATGGATTTACACGTATTCCCCATCCCGATCCCCCCTCCCACCTCCCTCTCCACCCGATTCCTCTGGGTCTTCCCAGTGCACCAGGCCCAAGCACTTGTCTCATGCATCCCACCTGGGCTGGTGATCTGTTTCACCATAGACAGTATACATGCTGTTCTTTTGAAATATCCCACCCGCACATTCTCCCACAGAGTTCAAAAGTCTGTTCTGTATTTCTGTGTCTCTTTTTCTGTTTTGCATATAGGGTTATCGTCACCATCTCTCTAAATTCCATATATATGTGTTAGTATGCTGTAATGTTCTTTATCTTTCTGGCTTACTTCACTCTGTATAAGGGGCTCCAGCTTCATCCATCTCATTAGGACTGGTTCAAATGAATTCTTTTTAATGGCTGAGTAATATTCCATGGTGTATATGTACCACAGCTTCCTTATCCATCCATCTGCTGATGGGCATCTAGGTTGCTTCCATGTCCTGGCTATTATAAACAGTGCTGCGATGAACATTGGGGTGCACGTGTCTCTTTCAGATCTGGTTTCCTCAGTGTGTATGCCCAGAAGTGGGATTGCTGGGTCATATGGCAGATCTATTTCCAGTTTTTTAAGAAATCCCCACACTGTTTTCCATAGCGGCTGTACTAGTTGGCATTCCCACCAACAGTGTAAGAGGGTTCCCTTTTCTCCACACCCTCTCCAGCATTTATTGCTTGTAGACTTTTGGATAGCAGCCATCCTGACTGGCGTGTAATGGTATCTCATTGTGGTTTTGATTTGCATTTCTCTAATAATGAGTGATGTTGAGCATCTTTTCATGTGTTTGTTAGCCATCTGTATGTCTTCTTTGGAGAAATGTCTGTTTAGTTCTTCAGCCCATTTTTTGATTGGGTCATTTATTTTTCTGGAATTGAGCTGCAGGAGTTGCTTGTATATTTTTGAGATTAATCCTTTGTCTGTTTCTTCATTTGCTATTATTTTCTCCCAATCTGAGGTCTGTCTTTTCACCTTACTTATAGTTTCCTTTGTAGTGCAAAAGCTTTTAAGTTTAATTAGGTCCCATTTGTTTAGTTTTGCTTTTATTTCCAATATTCTGGGAGGTGGGTCATAGAGGATCTTGCTGTGATTTATGTCGGAGAGTGTTTTGCCTATGTTCTCCTCTAGGAATTTTATAGTTTCTGGTCTTACATTTAGATCTTTAATCCATTTTGAGTTTATTTTTGTGTATGGTGTTAGACAGTGTTCTAGTTTCATTCTTTTACAAGTGGTTGACCAGCTTTCCCAGCACCACTTGTTAAAGAGGTTGTCTTTTTTCCATTGTATATCCTTGCCTCCTTTGTCAAAGATAAGGTGTCCATAGGTTCATGGATTTATCTCTGGGCTTTCTATTCTGTTCCATTGATCTATATTTCTGTCTTTGTGCCAGTACCATACTGTCTTGATGACTGTGGCTTTGTAGTAGAGTCTGAAGTCAGGCAGGTTGATTCCTCCAGTTCCATTCTTCTTTCTCAAGATTACTTTGGCTATTCGAGGTTTTTTGTATTTCCATACAAATTGTGAAATTCTTTGGTCTAGTTCTGTGAAAAATACCGTTGGTAGCTTGATAGGGATTGCATTGAATCTATAGATTGCTTTGGGTAGAATAGCCATTTTGACAATATTGATTCTTCCAATCCATGAACACGGTATGTTTCTCCATCTGTTTGTGTCCTCTTTGATTTCTTTCATCAGTGTTTTATAGTTTTCTATGTATAGGTCTTTTGTTTCTTTAGGTAGATATACTCCTAAGTATTTTATTCTTTTTGTTGCAATGGTGAATGGTATTGTTTCCTTAATTTCTCTGTCTGTTTTTTCATTGTTAGTATATAGGAATGCAAGGGATTTCTGTGTGTTAATTTTATATCCTGCAACTTTACTATATTCATTGATTAGCTCTAGTAATTTTCTGGTAGAGTCTTTAGGGTTTTCTATGTAGAGGATCATGTCATCTGCAAACAGTGAGAGTTTCACTTCTTCTTTTCCTATCTGGATTCCTTTTACATCTTTTTCTGCTCTGATTGCTGTGGCCAAAACTTCCAACACTATGTTGAATAGTAGTGGTGAGAGTGGGCCTTGTTCCTGATTTCAGGGGAAATGCTTTCAATTTTTCACCATTGAGGGTGATGCTTGCTGTGGGTTTGTCATATATAGCTTTTATTATGTTGAGGTATGTTCCTTCTATTCCTGCTTTTTGGAGAGTTTTAATCATAAATGAGTGTTGAATTTTGTCAAAGGCTTTCTCTGCATCTATTGAGATAATCATATGGTTTTTATCTTTCAATTTGTTAATGTGGTGTATTACATTGATTGATTTGCGGATGTTAAAGAATCCTTGCATTCCTGGGATAAAGCCCACTTGGTCATGGTGTATGATGTTTTTAATATGTTGTTGGATTCTGTTTGCTAGAATTTTGTTAAGGATTTTTGCATCTATGTTCATCAGTGATATTGGCCTGTAGTTTTCTTTTTTTGTGGCATCTTTGTCTGGTTTTGGAATTAGGGTGATGGTGGCCTCATAGAATGAGTTTGGAAGCTTACCTTCATCTGCAATTTTCTGGAAGAGTTTGAGTAAGATAGGTGTTAGCTCTTCTCTAAATTTTTGGTAGAATTCAGCTGTGAAGCCATCTGGTCCTGGGCTTTTGTTTGCTGGAAGATTTTTGATGACAGTTTTGATTTCCTTGCTTGTGATGGGTCTGTTAAGATCTTCTATTTCTTCCTAGTTCAGTTTTGGAAAGTTATACTTTTTTAAGAATTTGTCCATTTCATCCAAGTTGTCCATTTTATTGGCATAGAGCTGCTGGTAGTAGTCTCTTATGATCCTTTGTATTTCAGTGTTGTCTGTTGTGATCTCTCCATTTTCATTTCTAATTTTGTTAATTTGGTTCTTCTCTCTTTGTTTCTTAATGAGTCTTGCTAATGGTTTGTCAATTTTGTTTATTTTTTCAAAAAACCAGCTTTTAGCTTTGTTGATTTTTGCTATGGTCTCTTTAGTTTCTTTTGCATTTATTTCTGCCCTGATTTTTAAGATTTCTTTCCTTCTGCTAACTCTGGGGTTCTTCATTTCTTCCCTCTCTAATTGCTTTAGGTGTAGAGTTAGGTTATTTATTTGGTTTTTTTCTTGTTTCTTGATGTAAGCCTGTAATGCTATGAACCTTCCCCTTAGCACTGCTTTTACAGTGTCCCATAGGTTTTGGGTTGTTGTGTTTTCATTTTCATTCATTTCTATACATATTTTGATTTCTTTTTTGATTTCTTCTATGATTTGTTGGTTATTCAGAAGCGTGTTATTTAGCCTCTATATGTTTGAAGTTTTAACAATTTTTTCCCTGTAATTGAGATCTAATCTTACTGCACTGTGGTCAGAAAAGATGACTGGAATGATTTCAATTTTTTTGAATTTTCCAAGACCAGATTTATGGCCCAGGATGTGATCTATTCTGGAGAATGTTCCGTGTGCACTTGAGAAAAAGGTGAAGTTGATTGTTTTGGGGTGAAATGTCCTATAGATATCAATTAGGTCTAGCTGGTCCATTGTGTCATTTAAGGTTTGTGTTTCCTTGTTAATTTTCTGTTTAGTTGATCTATCCATAGTTGTGAGTGGGGTATTAAAGTCTCCCACTATTATTGTGTTACTATTAATTTCCTCTTTCATACTCGTTAGTGTTTGCCGCACATATTGCAGTGCTCCTATGTTGGGTGCATATATATTTATAATTGTTATATCTTCTTCTTGGATTGATCCTTTGATCATTATGTAGTGTCCTTCTTTGTCTCTTTTCACATCCTTTATTTGAAAGTCTATTTTATCTGATATGAGTATTGCGACTCCTGCTTTCTTTTGGTCTCCATTTGCATGAAATATTTTTTTCCAGCCCTTCACTTTTAGTCTGTATGTGTCTCTTGTTTTGAGGTGGGTCTCTTGTAGACAGCATATATAGGGGTCTTGTTTTTGTATCCATTCAGCCAATCTTTGTCTTTTGGTTGGGGCATTCAACCCATTTACATTTAGGGTAATTATTGATAGGTGTGGTCCCGTTGCCATTTACTTTGTTGTTTTGGGTTCACGTTTATACAACCTTTCTGCATTTCCTGTCTAGAGAAGATCCTTTAGCATTTGTTGAAGAGCTGGTTTGGTGGTGCTGAATTCTCTCAGCTTTTGCTTATCTGTAAAGCTTTTGAATTCTCCTTCATATCTGAATGAGATCCTTGCTGGATACAGTAATCTAGGTTGTAGGTTATTCTCTTTCATTACTTTCAGTACGTCCTGCCATTCCCTTCTGGCCTGGAGGGTTTCTATTGATAGATCAGCTGTTATCCTTATGGGAATCCCTTTGTGTGTTATTTGTTGTTTCTCCCTTGCTGCTTTTAATATTTGTTCTTTGTGTTTGATCTTTGTTAATTTGATTAATATGTGTCTTGGGGTGTTTCGCCTTGGGTTTATCCTGTTTGGGACTCTCTGGGTTTCTTGGACTTGGGTGGCTATTTCCTTCCCCATTTTAGGGAAGTTTTCAGCTATTATCTCCTCGAGTATTTTCTCATGGCCTTTCTTTTTGTCTTCTTCTTCTGGAACTCCTATGATTCGAATGTTGGGGCGTTTCATATTGTCCCAGAGGTCCCTGAGGTTGTCCTCATTTCTTTTGATCCTTTTTTCTTTTTTCCTCTCTGCTTCATTTATTTCCACCATTTTATCTTCTACCTCACTTATCCTATCTTCTGCCTCCGTTATTCTACTCTTGGTTCCCTCCAAAGTGTTTTTGATCTCATTCATTGCATTATTCATTTTTAATTGACTCTTTTTTATTTCTTCTAGGTCTTTATTAAACATTTCTTGTATCTTTTCAATCTTTGTCTCCAGGCTATTTATCTGTAACTCCATTTTGTTTTCAAGATTTTGGATCATTTTTATTATCATTATTCTAAATTCTTTTTCAGGTAGATTCCCTATCTCCTCCTCTTTTGTTTGACTTGGTGGGCATTTTTCATGTTCCTTTACCTGTTGGGTATTTCTTTGCCTTTTCATCTTGTTTAGATTGCTGTGTCTGGTGTGGGCTTTCTGTATTCTGGAGGTCTGTGGTTCCTTTTTATTGTGGAGGATTAACCCAGTGGGTGGGGTTAGATGATTGGCTTGTCAAGGTTTCCTGGTTAGGGAAGCTTGCGTCAGTGTTCTGGTGCGTGGAACTTGATTTCTTCTCTTTGGAGAGCAATGGAGTGCCCAGTAATGAGTTTTGGGATGGGTCTATGTGTTAGGTGTGACCTTGGGCAGCCTGTATGTTGGCGTTTAGGGCTATGTTCCTGCGTTGCTGGAGAATTTGCGTGGTATGTCTTGCTCTAAAACTTATTGGCTCTTGGGTGGTGATTGGTTTCAGTGTAGGTATGGAGGCTTTGGGGCGGTCACTTATTACTTAAACTTCCATGTAGTCAGGAGTTTTCTGGTGTTCTCAGGTTTGGGGCTTAAATCTCCTGCCTCTGGATTTCAGTTTTATTCTTCCTGTAGTCTCAGGACTTCTCCAACTATACAGCACTGATAATAAAACTTCTAGGTTAATGGCAAAAAGATTCTTCCCCGTTAGGGACACCCAGAGAGGTTCACAGAGTTACATGAAGAAGAGGAGAGGGAGGAGGGAGATAGAGATGAGCAGGAGGAGAAAAAGGGGGACTCAAGAGGAGAGAGACAGATCTACATAGCTGTCTGTTCCCAGAGTGTTCTCCGTAGCCCAGACACCTACAAAGATTCACAGAATTGGATTGGGAAGAGAAGGGGAAAGGAGGAAATAGAGGTGTTCTGAGGTAGAAAACAGAGAGTCAAGATTGGGAGAGAATAATCTTCGGTTTAAAAATAGGGCTTCTCTTCTTCTTTTTTTTTTTTTTTTTTTTGTAAGGTTATAGTGTATTGAAAATGAAAATTAAGGAGTAGTAGAGGAGTACTAGAGGACTTTAAAAGAAATAAGAGAAAAAGAAAAATAGAAAATAGAAGAGAAAAAGGAAAGAAAAAAAGAAGAAAAAAGAAAAAGAAAGAAAAAAAAAAGAAAGAAAAAAAAATTTTTTTTCCCTAATTAAAAAAATCGTAAAAATCTATGAAAATGAAAGTTAAGGAGTAATGGGGGAGTAATAGGGAATTTTAAAGGAAAATAAAAGAGAAAAAATAAAAAAGAAAAAAGAAAAATATTAAAAAAAATTTTTTTCTTTCTTACTTAAAAAAAGAGTAAAAATATATCTAGGAATTTCTATGGAGCTGTTGCAGTCAGTGTGGGTTCGGCTCAGTTTCAGATAGCTCCTCGTTCCAGCTTACACTTCTCGATATCCACAGGCCCCTTCCGGTGTAGTCGGTGTTTTCTATAGCGATTTTAATCTGTTGCACCAGTCCCTTCTGAAGCGGTTCCCTTTGTTTATTTGGCTTCTGTTTGCCGGTCTCTTCAGAGCCTCATTTCCGCCCTTACACAGACGGGCGGAGGTGGACTCTTATTCAGGTAGCTAGTTCCCTTGCTCTGCGGAGAGGGGCTTGCGCTGCGGGGAGGGGCTGGCACTGCAGGGAGGGGCTGGCGCTGCCAGGAGGGGCTGACGCTGCTTTCTCCTTCTGTGCTGCTCAGGCTCCCGGCTGTTCTATATGGAGCGCGCCCCGCGCTGCGCGAGGTTCCAGCCCTCGGGTGTTCCACAAAAGCGCAGAACAAAAAGCTGCGCCTTCCCTCTGTGCCTTCCCCGTCAGAGCGGTCCAGGCAGCCAGGGGCTTGGTGGGCGCACTCTCCCCAGGTGTGGCGCGCCCCCTCCCTTCCGCGGACACAGTCTCAGTTTCCGCTGGCGCCAGTCGGGTGCGCGCGCCTTCTGCCCTCCGCGTCCCCAGCCCCAGTCCCCGCCCGCGCCGGTCGGGTGCCTGCGCCCTGTGTCTCGCCGCGACCTTCCCCTCCCCCCTGCCTCCTGCCTCCCGCGGGGCTGGGCCGGTCCGCAGCCTGCGAGCTCTTCTCTGGACTTTCTCCGTCCCTTTGTTCTGCGAACGGCCGGCAGTGTGTTCAGGCCGGTTAATTTTCTCTCTTTCTTTCGGTCTCCCACAGTTCAAGTTGGCAACTCACAGAAGCTCCCTCCGATTGTCCTCAGGGCACTCAGGCCCGGATCCTACCCCAACCAATGCCACCTAAGACTCCCTTCCAGGGACGGAGCTCCGTCCTTAGCTCTTTTTGTCTCCCTTTTTATCTTTTATATTTTGTCCTACCTCCTTTCGAAGACAATGGGCTGCTTTTCTGGGCGCCTGATGACCTCGGCTAGTGATCAGAAGTTGTTTTGTGAAGTTTGCTCTGCATTCAGTTATTCTTTTGATGAATTTGTAGGAGAGGAAGTGGTCTCCCCGTCCTACTCCTCCGCCATCTTGGCTCGCCAAATGCATTTTTAAGACTAATTGTCTTCAACTGTAAAATGAATCACCAGTTTAATAACATATTTTCTAGAACAAATAGGACTCTCATATTAAAAACTCACTTTTTACCATGATAATAAATATTTATGTCTATTATTATATAACCTATTTTCTTTAGATTACATTTGAGTTTAATAATATTTCATATTCATATATTAAAATTTATTGAATCGTTTTGAGTTTTGTCATTTGGCATAGCTTCAAAACAATACTTTTCTTCTTAACACATGCTAGCTATTTTCATATTTTTAGCATTCTTAAAATTAACATGTATTTTCAAAATATATAAAAAAGATACTAAGATATATAGTTTGCCTTTCTACTTGGTAAACTGTATTAGAGATTTAGATTTTGTGTGTTCTCAATTTAATTATTTGCTTTTAGATTATTACTATTTATTTTGCCTTATATTATACTGCATTAAAAAGCAGAGACATTACTTTGCCAACAAAGGTCTGCATATTCGAAGTTATGGTTTTTCCAGTAGTCATAAATAGATGGGAGAGTTGGACCATAAAGAAAGCTGAGCACCAAAGAACTGATGCTTTGAAACTGTGGTGCTTGTGAAGACTCTTGAGAGTCCCTTGGACAGCAAGGAGATCAAACCAGTCAATCTTAAAGGAAATCAACCCTGAATATTAATTGGAAGGACTGATCCTGAAGCTGAAGCCCAATACTTTCTGCAGCCCAAGCCACCTGTGTGAAGAGCTGACTCATTGGAAAAGACCCTGATGCTGGGCAAGATTGTGGGCAGGAGGAGAAGGGGACAGCAGAGGATGAGATGACTGGCTGGGATCATCAACTCAATAGACATGAGTTTGAGCAAACTTAGGGAGATAGTGAAGGACAGGGAAGCCTGTTGTGCTGCAGTCCATGGGGTCACAAAGAGTCCGACATGACCTAGTGACTGAACAGCAACAGAACTTATACAAAGTCTTTTAAAAGTCATCCAGAAGACATTAACAGATGTTCAGCTCCTTTAAGTTTTTAAAACTCAAGAACAGATGATATCAGCTTCTCCTAGTTTTGAGCATTCTATGACTTGTAGAAGAGTTCTAGCAGTTTCTACTGACTGTAATTTCAGGGAATCTTCTGAGTACATAATTCATCTTCAGTTTGCTCTATAGTGTATTGTGATTTTAAAAAGAGATTTTATTTGAAAAACTGAATTATAAACTTCAGTGAAAATTCAACTGCAAGTGGAGCCACTAGTATCCGAAACCTCATTAAGGTGACCAGAGAAGGAAAGTCACCTCTATTTACAACTGACCTCACGTATGTTCAGTCAAATATCACAGCTTCACAACCCCTTCCTGCCTGGCGCTGAGAGTGGCGTGCCACTTAATGCCATCAATAGTAAAGTTAAAAGCAACAAACAACAAAAACCTGGACCCTAGGCTCAATTATTTCTGCTTCCTGAACTTCTGTTAAATCCTATTTTGTTTTCAGAATTAATTCACAACCTCACTTAGTGCATTTTATTTCATGGTTATTTATGCAACTGTCTTATCTGTTCTGCTAGATTATAATTGTCGATGTGCACATGGAGGATTTTGCTTCCCCAGCCACATTTAGTCTGGTTTTCCGAGTCAACACATTCCTACACAACTCCAAGAGTTCCATTAAAATTCATTCAGTGGAAAGTTATAAATAATAACACAGGCTACCCTTTATTGAACTAGCCATCAAGTGGAGTTATCAAACACAAGAATTAGTGTGAGTTCTTGTAATCATCCACCCCCTTCACTGTATATCCAAGAGGTAATCCATTTTCCTGCCTTCCAACATAATTCCAGTGAAGATGTTTTGCATGGCAAAAATATCCATTTTTCGAGTTGAAGACAAGTTAAGAACAATATCCATCATTCTCTTTACAGTAGCTCACAGCAAATGCTTGATTTAGTATCTTCTGAATGAATGGATATGTAAATTACTATATGTATGTATGAGTTATGCAGTGCTGCATAACAAATTATACCCCAATTTAGCGGCTTAAAACAACCAACATTAACTCACAGCTTCTTTGGATCAGGAAACTAGATTGATGCTTAGCTAGGTTCTTGTGTTTCAAGGTTCCCAATGATGTTGCAATCCAGCTGTCTTCCAAGGTGGCAGTCATCTTGAGACTCAAAAGAAGCAAAAGGATATGCTTTCAAGCTCACTTATGTGGTTATTGGAAAGCTTCTGTTGGACTTGAGGATCTCAGTTTCTCATTCTGCCATGCAGGACAGCTCATTTCCCTCAATATACGTGACCCAGGACAAAAAAAAAAAAAAAAAAAAAATGAGAGACAAAGAGGGAGAGTGATGGAGGGAGATAAGTACAGAGGGAAGATAGAGGAGAAGAGAAAGAGAGGGAGAGAAAGAGACAAAGAGAGGAGCCATAGTTTATTTCTTTTCATAACCTCTTATCAGAATTGACTTTTTGGGACTTCCCTGGCAGTCCAGTGGTTAAGACTCCATGTTCCCAGTGCAGGGAACTGGCAGTGTGTTCAATTCCTTATTGGGGAACTAAGATCCCACATGCTAAATATTGCAGTCAAAAACTAAAATTAAAAAAAAATTAAAACATTGGCTTCCCACCCCTTCTGCCATATTCTATTTCTGAGAAGGATGCAATAAGTTCAGCATATAGTCAGAGAGAGAGGATTACACAGGGTGTAAATAGTAGGAGGAAGGGATCCTTGAGGTTCTTCTCAGAGGCTGCATACACTTTTCCCATCGTTCAGTGGTAAAGAATCTCCTTGCAATGTGGGAGCCACAGGAGACTCTGGTTCAATCCCTGGGTCAAGAAGATCCCCTGGAGAAGGAAATGGCAGCTCACTCCTGTATTCTTGCCTGGAGAATCCCATGGACAGAGAAACCTGGTGAGCTACAGTTCACAGGGTTGCAAAGAGTTGGACACAACTGAAGTGACTTAGCACGCTTCCACTGTTAACACAATGTATGTGAGATAAGATATTGTTCTATCGTTTCCTCTTTCCACTGCATTTTACTTAGGAATTAGATTTGGTACAAGTCTTATCATCCATATTTAGGCTTTTTTTTTTTTTTTTTTTTAGTTATTCATTATATTTCTTGTCTAAGATGATTTTACTCACACATTTCATTTTTGGAGTTGGCTGCCACCTATTTTGTCTAGGGAATGTTAGCTGCTACAGTTCATCTTTCCCCTCATGATTTTATTCATACACTTGTAGACTAGACTGAACTTCTTCCTGTGCTAGTCTCATGAGGGTCGGTGTTCCACCCAGGTGAGAGTAGAAACGACAAGGACACTTGGGGTTTAGGCTCAGGACTCTCATAATGCCACTTCTGCAGCATCCTACTGGTCAAATCCAGTCATATGGTCAACCTTTCAAGAAGTCAAGAAAAAGTCCCCATTTCTATTGAAATGGGAAACTTCTGGCCATGAAATTATCTTTCACACTCTTTTCCCTAGTTGCAATAGTTTATATTTCTTTCAGGTATAAAACATATTCACCCCTTCTCAAGACTCCCTCAAATCTCATACTATGGAAATATCAGTTTTGAAGTCCACAGTTTTGCTAACTGCCTCAAGTCTCACTGCCTCTGAGGCTCCTTAAGTACAGCTCCTAAGGTGTGGTTGCTCTTAATCCAAAGACTTAAGAACTAAAAGGCAAATTACCTGCTACTCATAGAGCCAACAATCCTAGTGAGATAGTGACAGATTAAGCATAATAAATGCTTGCCCAAAAAGGGGAGGAACAGAAGGTACATGAGCATGGGTTTTCTAAGACAATCTCACTGCTATGCTTGACAGTTGGGACTGGTTGTTGACTGAGTCACTCTCTCCAAGTGGCCTCTCTCCAAGAGGCTAATTGGGCTTCTTCACATGATGGTTGCAGGATTTCAAAAGGGCAAGAGTCTCTTGAGGTCAAAGTTTCAAAGCCACACAGTACCATTTCTGCAACATTTTACTGGCCAAAGCAAATCACAGGATAAATCTAAACTTCAGTTCAGTTCAGTTGCTCAGTCGTGTCTGACCCCTTGCAATCCCATGGACTGCAGCACCCCAGGCCTCCCTGTCCATCACCAACTCCTGGAGCTTCCTCAAACTCATGTCCGTTGAGTCAGTGATGCCATCCAACCATCTCATCTTCTGTTGTCCTCTTCTCCTCCCACCTTCAATCTTTCCCAGCATCAGGGTCTTTTCAAATGAGTCAGCTCTTCACATCAGGTGGCCAAATTATTGGAGTTTCAGCTTCAGCATCAGTCCCTGCAATGAATATTCAGGACTGATCTCCTTTAGATGAACTGGTTGGATATCCTTGCAGCCTAGGGACTCTCAAGAGTATTCTCCAACACCACAGTTCAAAAGTATCAATTCTTCTGTGCTCAGCTTTCTTTATAGTCCAAGTCTCACATCCATACATGACTACTGGAAAAACTATAGCTTTGACTAGATGGACCTTTGTTGGAAAAGTAATGTCTCTGGTTTTTAATATGCTGTCTAGGTTGGTCATGACTCCTCTTCTAAGGAGCAAGCATCTTTTAATTTCATGGCTGCAGTCACCATTTGCAGTGATTTTGGAGCCCCCAAAAATAAAGTCTGTCACTGTTTCCACTGTTTCCCCATCTACTTGCCGTGAAGTGATGGGACCAGATGCCATGATCTTAGTTTTCTGAATGTCGAGCTTTAAGTCAGCTTACTCCTTCTCCTCTTTCACTTTCATCAAGAGGCTCTTTAGTTCCTCTTCACTCTCTGCCATAAGGGTGGTGTCATCTGCATATCTGAGGTTATTGATATTTCTCCCAGCAATCTTGATTCCAGCTTGTGCTTCATTCAGCCCAGCATTTCTCATGATGTACTCTGCCTGTAAGTTAAATAAGCACGGTGACATTATACAGCCTTGACATTCTCCTTTCCCGATTTGGAACCAGTCTGTTGTTCCATGTCCAATTCTAACTGTTGCTTCCTGACCTGCATACAGGTTTCTCAAGAGGCAGGTCAGGTGGCCTGGTATTCCTATCTCTTTCAGAATTTTCCACAGTTTATTTGTGATCCACACAGGTCAAAAGCTTTGGCATAGTAAACAAAGCAGAAATAGATGTTTTTCTGGAACTCTCTTGCTTTTTTAATCATCCAGTGGATGTTGGCAGTTTGATCTCTTGTTCCTCTGCCTTTTCTAAAACTAACTTGAACATCTGGAAGTTCACAGTTCACGTACTGTTGAAACCTGGGTTGGAGAATTTTGAGCATTACTTTACTAGCATGTGAGATGAGTGCAATTGTGTGGTAGTTTGAGCATTCTTTAGCATTGCCTCTCTTTGTGATTGGAATGAAAACTGACTTTTCCAGTCCTGTGGTCACTGCTGAGTTTTTCAAATTTGCTGGCATATTGAGTACAGCACTTTCATAGCATCAACTTTTAGGATTTGAAATAGCTTAACTGGAATTCCATCACCTGCACTAGCTTTGTTCATAGTGAAGCTTCCTAAGGCCCACTGGACTTAACATTCCAGGATGTCTGGCTCTAGGTGAGTGATCACACCATCGTGATGATCTGGGTCGTGAAGACCTTTTTTGTACAGTTCTTCTGTGTATTCTTGCCACCTCTTCTTAATATCTTCTGCTTCTCTTAGGTCCATACCATTTCAATCTAAACGTATGGAAATGGAAATACTTTGGAGGAATCACTGCAGCCATCTTTGCAAATCATTGAACAAAGGAGGCTACTGGTCATCTCTGCCACAGTTTAGTGCCACATCTTCACAAATAAAATGAGAATTTAAAGATTTTACTTTAGAAATTTCTAGCAATTAACCAGTATGTATCTTCACAGTACTTCTATCTGTATATTAGCCTGGTCACATCATGAGAAATGCTGGGCTGGATGAGTTACAAACTGGAATCAAGATAGACAGGAGAAATACCAACAACCTCAGATATGCAGAAGATACCATTCTAAAGGCAGAAAGCAAAGAGGAACTAAACAGTCTTTTGGTGAGGGTGAAGGAGGAGAGTGAAAAAGCCAGTTTAAATCTAAATATTAAAAACACTATGATCATGCAACCAAATCCCATTACATCATGGCAACTAGACGGGGAAAAGTGGAAGCAGTAATAGATTTCCTCTTCTTTGGCTCTAAAATTACTGTGAATGGTGACTGTAGACATGAAATTAGAAGATGATTGCCTCTTGACAGGAAAGCTATGACAAATCTAGATAATATGTTGAAAAGCAGACATCCCTCTGTTGACAGAGATCTGTATAGTCAAGGCTATGGTCTTCCCAGTGGTCACATATGATTGTTGAGAAATGGACCATAAAGAATACAGAGCACCATAAAATTGATGTCTTCAAAATGTGGTGCTGGAGAAGACTCCTGAGAGCCCCTTGGACAGTGAGGATATTAAACAAGTCAATCCTAAAGGAAATTAACCCTGAATTTTCATTGGAAGGACCAATGCTGAAGCTGAAGTTCCAGTATTTTGGTCATCTGTTGTGAACAGCCAGCTCATTGGAAAACTCGCTGATGCTGGGAAAGATTGAGAATAGAAGGATAAGAGGGCATCAGAGGATGAAATGGCTGGATAGCATCCCTTGTGCAATGGACTTGAATGTGGGCCAACTTCAAGAGATGGTGAAGGACATGGAAGCCTGGCATGCTGCAGTCCATGGGGTCTCAAAGCATTAGACATGATAGGGCAACTGAACAGCAACAACAATTAGCCCAGTTTTCTTTTCCACAGGGATGCTGAAATAACCACATGGACCAAGGAAAGGATACAAGCATTTCAGAGCATATAGCAAAAGAAGTGAAATGGATGTGACTATTCTCTCAACCCTGCCATTTCATCTAACCATGACCTTGTCGATGGATTTTAGACAGCAGTGTTATATATAGCTTTAGACTCAGAAATATGGGAACAGAAGAAATCAGTTTTCTGACTGTAATCAGTTCAGTTCAGTTCAGTCTCTCAGTCATGTCCGACTCTTTGTGACCCCATGGACTGCGGCATGCCAGGCCTCCCTGTCCATCACAGATCCCCAGAGTTTACCCAAACTCATGTCCATTTAGTTGGTGATTCCATCCAACTATCTCATCCTCTGTTGTTCCCGTCTCCTCCCATCTTCAATCTTTCACATCATCAGGGTTTTTTCAAATGAGTCAGTTCTTCGCATCAGGTGGCCAAATTATTAGAGTTTCAGCTTCAGCATCAGTCCTTCCAATGAACACCCAGGACTGATTTCCTTTAGGATGGACTGGTTGGATCTCCTTGCAGTCCAAGGGACTCTCAAGAATCTTCTCCAACACCACAGTTCAAAAGCATCAATTCTTTGGCACTCAGCTTTCTTAATAGTCTTACTCTCACATCCCTACATGACTACTGGAAAAACCATAGCTTTGACTAGACAAACCTTTGTTGGCAAATTAATGTCTCTGCTTTTTAATATGCTGTCTAGATTGGTCATAACTTTTCTCCCAAGGAGCAAGTGTCTTTTAATTTCATGGCTGCAGTCACCATCTGCAGTGATTTTGGAGCCCCCAAAGATAAAGTCCACCACTGTTTCTACTGTTTCCCCATCTCTTTGCCGTGAAGTGATGGGACCAGATGCCATGATCTTAGTTTTCTAAATGTTGAGTTTTAAGCCAACTGTTTCACTCTCCTCTTTTACATTCATCAAGAGGCTCTTTAGTTCTTCTTCACTTTCTGCCATAAGGGTGGTGTCATCTGTATATCTGAGGTTATTGCTATTTCTCCTGGAAATCTCGATCCCAGCTTGTGGTTCATCCAGTCCAGCATTTCTCAAGATATACTCTGCATGAGTTAAATAGCAGGGTGACAATATGCAGCCTTGATGTACTCTTTTCCTGATTTGGAAGCAGTCTGTTGTTCTGTGTCCGGTTCTAACTGTTGCTTCTTGACTTGCATACAGATTTCTCAGGAGGCATCTCTTTAAGAATTTTCCACAGTTTGTTGTGATCCACACGGTCAAATTCTGACTGTAATAACCCATCGTAAATGGTTGATGGTAATTTAAAGGTCAAATAAACAAAAGGGAAGTGGCTTAGCATCCCAAATCTGAAAACAAACCTGTCATGTACTGTAACTAGTTTCCCATCCACATTTACCTACAGAGCCACATTTATTAATGTATGTTGTTGAAGACAAAAACCCACAGCTAACACATTATATTGATAATATTAATATTAATTAGTGACTTTAACTTATATTTTTAAAATCCTTTACATGATTTAGTAAAAATCTCAAATACCCAGGGATACTCCATAAGAAGAATGGCTGGAAATTTACTGTTAAAAGTATTTGTAGTTATTAATTATGAGGAAATGTTTGATGTATTATATTTAAAAAAAAACCACCAAGGAACAAAAGAGAACACATTACTTTCTTTCTTTTTATATTACAGCTTTTTTCTTCAAATTTTTAAACAATTCCTTGAGTGTAGCTCAATATAAAAGAGAAAAAAAGAACTTCTTACTTTGATTGTGCAGTTTGCTTTTATTAATTGAAATATCAATACAATAGAAACAACTAGAATATTCTTATAGTTGCCACATTTCTTGATATCTTGGAATTACCCACTGTGCATTCAGGTCTGAAAAATAAGCTTTTAAAGATAATACATAAGAATACAGAAGAGCTAATGGAATGTGTGGGAATTATTCTTCCTAAGATTAGGAAAGCCTAAGAACTAATCAGGGAGGAGCAGATTCAAATAACTTGCAAAGTTCACCCTCCCCATCCTCACCCTTTCAACAGTATTTTTTTTTTTTTTTTTTTCCTGAGAGAGGATGGGAAAAACATTGAGCAATAGCTTTGAGAGCCATAACCTGAGAAGGGAGTGGGGACTTAGAAACACAAGGCAGCACAGATCACAGGCATACAGCATTGAGCCTACTAAAGACCAAAGCAATTACTCAGAACATGAACTTTAACTGAAGTGAGACCAAAAAAAGGACACCGCTTCCCATGTGGCACTAGTGGTAAAGAGATAACCTGCCAATGCAGGTAGATGTAAAGATACAAAGTTCCATCGCTGGGTCAGAAAGATCTCCTGAAGGAGAAAATGGCAACCCACTATTCTTGCCTGGAGAGTCCCATGGACAGAGGAGCCTGGCAGGCTGCAGTCCATAGGGTCGCATAGAGTCAAACATGACTGAAGCAGCTTAGTACACATGCAGAATATTGCTCAAGGTCACAAGCAAGTTAGTATTAAAGCTGCTAGCAAGGAGAAACCCCTTTACTTTCCAGTATTCCCTGCAATGCACGGCAGTCAACAGCTACCCTGAATTCCCCAGGTGTCTCCATATATGATGCTCTTCTAACACCCTCTCACACCTTCCCAGAGCGAAGCCAGCAAATCTCCAGCAGACCCCCTGGGTCAGTCCCACCCTGCTCTGCTTCTGCTTTTACCTCTGCCAGTCTCTCAAGACCTGAGGATTTATGAACTCGATAACAAAGTAATTCCTTTTAAAAATGCAGACATTAAGCATATATAGATTTATACCCTCTGTGTGTCCAGCAGGCAGAAACATGTAGGTAATGACTGACAGCCCCTCACTGAATCTGCAGATTGCTCCAATAGATAACCACAATGTAGCCACAGATAGCCCAGCGGGTGAGAGACATTTGGGAAAGGGAAACATATTTCCGGTTCCCTCTTCACAACAGGTTGCTGGCTCTGTGTTGACTTCTCCTTTTCCTCCTTCTTCTTTTTTTCTATTTTTCTTTCTTTCTATTCATTGGATACAGAACGGTCACCTACTATGCTTACTAGGGAAGAGAGATTCTGGTTCAGTTGCTTTGGAACTCATGCCTCATGGAGATAATATAGTTGAGTTTGTAAGAGCTCTGGACCCAGGGTATCCAGGTTCAAACCCAGGTTGAGCTGCCTATAAGCTGGGCAAATAATAATAGTACTACCTTAGTGGGCTGTTTTGAGGACTGAATAAATATATAGAAGCTTTTAACAGGGCCTGTTGTGAGTTAGCTGTTCTAATTGGAACTATTACTTCAAATCCCCCTCCAGATTTAGACAATCCCTAAGGCTGGAGCTGGATTCAGACCTGAGCTGAATAGCTTGCTTTCTGAGATTCTAACACTGAATAGTGAACTCATCACTACTTTGACTGACTTTACCTAGAAGTGAAGAAATGGCATTTTCGGTTCTTAGATAATATTTGTACCAGAGGTACATATTAAAATGAGTGTTAGGAATTTGTTTTTAATAACTTAAAAACTGAGTGCTGTTATCTGAGTCTGTGAATTGTGAAACTATTACATCCACTTCCCAAATAATCATAATAAAGTGTATGAAAACTTTATTTGGAAGATGGGGTATGAGGTTCTTAGGAGAGAAAATTTCTTTGGGGATGGTATATTTTTGTCGAAACCAAATAAGACTAAGGAGAGATACATGGCAGGTGATCAAGACAGAGTTGATGCTCTTTGTTCAGGCCAAGAAGTGAGAGAGGAATTAGAAATCTCTAAATGGACATATTTAGGCAAGGTTGGAAGCCATATCTAGAAGGAGTTATTCTAAGAAACTAATATCAAACTGATAAGGAAAGGGCAGATACAAAGGAACTTGTAAAGCTCTGCTATAGAGTTTGGAGTTCATTGAGACTGCAATGAAGAGTTTAAGGGTCAAACAGGAAATTTATTAAGTTATTTTAACTTTAAAATATCTAATTTTTATTCTTTTTCCAATGAATAACTCGTCTCTTCATTTTACTTGTCTTTTTTTTTTTTTTTGCTAGAGGAGTATATACGAGAGGCATAAATTAGAAAAAGGAAGAGGTATCCATAACTAGTAAAGAGAGATAATTCTGTGAGTTTTTATTAACAAGAGGAACATGAACCTGTTTTTTCAAATTCCCCCCACCCCTGCTCAACTAGTGATTTATGTAGGAAGTCTAGCATCCTTCAATTTTTTTTTTCCCCCAGAAACAACTCCAAGGGAGCCATTGCCAGAAAAAAAAATTTTGACAGAAAGAGACCAAGTCCTCAGTGAAAGAAAAGAACTCAGAGAAAGGGGAGGAAGAATTCTGCCTGTATTCCCCAGTGAAGACTTCTCTTCCAGCTCTGACTTGTTTTGCATTTTCTCTTATCCTTCTTCCCCAGCATATACACGTATACTTTTTTTAAACAAAGCATCTGTAAAACATTTGGTTACCAGGAGATTCAAACACATTGAGTCAAGTGATTGCCAAACAGCTTTATTTTTGCTCTCATACTCTATCAGAAGACCTTGTGATCATTCTGGGATGATGAAGAGAAACAGAAGGATTGAAGACAAACAATGAAGCTGTCTCTTAATCCTTCAGCCATTTCTTACTCTATTTTTGAAATATTCTCATAAAGAGAAGGAAATGGATCCCTTTAGGAAGGGCTAGAATGATTTGTGGCAAATATATAAGGAGGTGGAAATGGGTATTCAAACTTAGTTGTTCAGTTTACATTTCCTTGTGCTTTTCAGAAGAACAGAGAAAAAACCTTTTGCAAAAGAATAAAATGTTCAAACATGGTCAATAGTAATACAATTTAATTATCAAACTTGGGTGTCTAAGACAGTGCAGAAACTCATGGAATGGGGTGGGGAGGGATCAAGAGCCTCTTTTTCTCTGTAACAAAACCCTTTCTTTGTCTTCACTCTGCATCAGCACCAGAACAGCCAGGAATCCACATTATCTCAAGACAAAGACCTATGAAAATCAATTGTGGTATATTTAATACTCATTTAAAATGTAAAGGATGCCATTGATATTATCTTAATGCTCTTTATTTTTAAATCTGGATTTGGAGTGTAAAAATTCTCATATCTACTTATCCATCTATTTATGTACAAATTTTTAAAGTTTTCAGTTTAACCAAGCTCTCTCAAACCTAATTTATCCTTAAAACGTGATATCACTCACCCTGAGATCTCCAGTCATAATTGTTATGAGGTGTCTAACTAACTAGGCACAACTTTGTAAATCCGCCCAAGGGTTTCAAGGATGTCCCAATGAATCAGATTACAACATATGTTAGAACTGAAGAGCCTTGTCTGGTTTTCAATTTTTCTTCTCCCTTCTTTTCTCCCCACACAATATTACATGAAATATCAATGCAACTAGTATATAAACAGATAAATGTACCATTGCTTTTCCTGAACCAGGAGGGAAGTTCTAAAACTCTGTCCATTCAGCCTCAACATCCTCATCCTCATTTATTAAGGACTTCCTTGCATTCTAAGGCAATTCTGAGGGAACCTGGGACTTCAACTAGGAAGCACTAGCCTGTTTCAACACACTCATTTTACTAATGAGGAATCTGATATCCAAAGAAACAAACTGATTTATGCAACATCACAGAAATAGTAACCAACTAAAACCAAGACTTTGACTCAGGGGTTTTAATACCAAATCCTGACTTTTCAGGACATGGAAGCAACCTAGACATCCATCAACAAATGAATGAATAGAGAAGATGTGGTACATATATACGATGGAATATTATTCAGCCAGGAAAATGAACAAATTTGAGTCAGTTGTACTGAGGTGGATAAACCTAGATCCTCTTATACAGAGTGAAGTAAGTCAGAAAGAGAAAAAACAAATATCACATATTGATGCATATATATGGAATATAGAAAAATGGTACTGATGAACCTAGTAGAGAATGGACTTGTGGACACAATGGGAGAAGGTGAGGGTAGGATGATTTGAGAAAGTAACATTGACATATATACACTATCATGTATGTGTAGATTATGGGAAATTGCTATATAACACAGGGAGCCCAATCTGGTGCTCTGTAATGACCTAGAGGAGTGGAATAGGGGAGGGGAGGAAGATTCGAGAGGGAGGGAATATATATGTAATTATGACTGATTTGCATTGTACAGCAGCAATCAACACAACATTGTAAAGCAATTTTCTACCAATTAAAAACAAAAAATCCTGGCCTTTTTTTAGTATAAAGTCATGTATACAAAACTATGCATTTTATTCATTTTCAGCTCTCTTCCTTCCTCAAATCAAGATGTGAGGCTGACAGAGACTATTTACTAATTAGCTGAGTGTATCTAGCAAAGCAGAGAAGATATCAATGAACCATTAGAGTATCAAGTATCACAGATTTAGATTTTAAGGAGACAACAATGTGATGGAGTGATGGGAGTACAGAGTGATGGAATGGGGAAATAGAACCTAAAGTGAGAAAATGGGCTGGTTGCAAAAATTATCTATTAATACTTCTCAAAATGCACTAGCATTGCCTGTATTCAAGCTGATGCATTTAATTTCCAATAAAATATGCTCTGAAACATTGTATCACTCACTGTGAGCTACTACTTTGTAATATGACTTAATTATGCTATCCAAAGTCATGAGAATGCCAATAACTGCAGACATATTCACATCCCAAAAATAAATAGAAAACACTGCTAAGTCAAGTATGCATGACCTTTGAATTATCTGCTATTTTGGGGTTATTCTCACATTGTTCCTCCTCATTAGCAATAATGTTCAAAGGCTAATGGTAGAATTAGCTGAAGGGAAATAATCACATGTTAAAATAAATTCTTCTCATCTTTTGTTGCAAAATGCACACTTGAATGCTAACTCATTAAAAGGTAGGAATTATAGAAAGTTACAATTACATTTCACCAAAAAAGTCATGTAAATACTCATTTTTACACATCTATATCCAAGTGCTTTAAAAAAGAAAATACATTTTAAAAATTCAGTTTTAGATATAGCAATATAAATTTTTACTGCAAATAATTGTTCTTATCTAACTTTTTGATGTGTCATAACTACAAATATTTTGCAATCACCATGGTACTATTTGGAAATCAACTTGGGTTATTACTATCAGGGCCATGTGTTTTGGATTTTCAAGAAGAGTTCTGACTTCTAGGGCAGTCCTGATTGCCAATATCCTGTCCTGTTATTAGGGCATGTGTTCCATGAATTTTCAACCATTTTTTGATAGGAAAATATTCACTCAGATCCCAGTTAAGTTGTTCTGATAGTAGGTCACCATTCCTGTTTTCCTCTCTTGGAAGTTCACTCAAGCAGTTTCTTCCAAAGCTCAGATGCTTTCCCCTAGGATAGGGAGGAGGGCAACCTGAACATTCCAATCTGTATGGGAGAAATATGAGGCATTCATTTCAAACTGTAACAACCTTAGAGACTCAGAATTCCACAGGGTAAGAAGAGCAGACACAGAGCCATTTTCGAACCAAAGTTTGCCCTTGTCCAAAGGTAAGTTGTCAGTACAGCTTTGGTCTTTCACTGACCCTAATCCCTGGGATGGTGCTAGAAGTCACTTGGGTCCCCCTAAGGGAGGCTTATTAGTGCTTCCCTCCCTCCTTTTCTTACTTAAATTGCATAAAAAGGCCATAGATTCCAAACTCTCTGGTGTGATGAATGTAGTGCAGATGGAAAACATAAGAGAGGTCAAAGTCGGTTGCCATCGGGCTCAGGCTGTCCTATTTTCATGCAAGTAAAAAAGATGACTCAGAAAAATACAAAACTATTGTTCATGCAGAACTGATGTTAAACTAACAAAACTTCTTTAATAAATAACAGAACTTGTCAGTGGTAAGAGTCTCATCTAAGCAGTTCACATGACTTTAAATACTGTTCAGCCACCCACATGTCACAAACAATATCAGTAGAAGTGAAAAATTGTTGCATGTTTTTCTCAATAACCTGTATATGTGTGTGTGCATGTGTGATTGTCTTGAGTCTGGCTAGAAATTAACAAGTATACATTTGTTGTAAGCTAATGAATTAAAGTATATGATTTTTATTATTAAATTTATTTGTAAATTCCACTTGACAACAGGGTGGGGGGATAAAACAATTCCAACTGACAACAGGGTGGGGTCATAAAACAATTCCAGAATTCAAATGGTTACTTGATTTAGAGTATTTTCCAGTGCGGTAAATCTGCTTTGGCCTTGATGCTTATCATTTAGTGGCAATTGTCATTGGCTGGGATCCTGATGAATGAATAGTTACTTCCTCCATGAGTTAGACATCCTCAAAGGTGCTCTAACTGCTATGGAATCTTCAAGTACCTACTTGAAATCTTGCCCAAGTGTTCTCATGATCAAAGAGCCTTAGGACCCTATAAACAGGATTTATCTTGGACTGTGGCTATGCAGCTGGTTACACAGCTGGGAAACAAGACGAAATAACAGTCAGTCAATTCATTCTGGCCATTTCCATGATTACCAGTAATTGCTCCAGCTGCACTGATAAGTGGTGATCAATATTCATTGTAAAGATGGCAAAAATGGACAGTATGGATGCCCCTTTGTCTTTTCATTTTACGTGTGTTGACCTTACACACACAGAATAATTCATTCAACCCACAGCACCTAGCTTCTAATACTCCCACTGCAGAATGCCACCATAGCAAATGCCTGCTAAAAACAAGGCAAAACAATATCCTCTAGCAATATAAAGCCTTTAATTAGTGCAAAGAATAGTGTTGAGTGGGGGGTGAATAGTTAGATGGAGAGGATGGCAAAGTGCCAGTGTTTCAACATCTGCAATATTGAGATATTCAAAGTTGCATCCTTGCACAGCCAGCTGAGTCCTTGAACTTACCCTAAAAGGGAAAGTTTGAATTCTAAGAAGATAACTAAGAAAGTAAACTCCAGTGGGGAGCCCAGGGAATCCGTTACAGTACAGGACAGTAAGAGATGCCAGTTTGCCCTTATCCTTGGCTTCAGTCAAGCTACACTATTGAGGAACCACTGTCCGCTTTCTGGGTTCCTTTTGTCCATTTTGAGCACACTCTCAGAGTTGGCTCCCTAGAGGCTATGTGAGATGCCAGCCTCTGAAACAGGGAAGTCTACTGAGCCCATTGCCAGGCCACTCAGAGATTTTAGATTTTTCTTTTGGTCAAAAATGGAATGAATAACTCTTTCTTGGCATCCTTGAAATCTGCCTTGAAACTTGAGCACACTTTTATCCTCCCTTAGAGAAAACCAGTGAGTTCTTCAAACACAACTCATTGTCTCCTATTTAAGAACTCTTGGGCATGCTGAATGGAAGAATGAATTTCTACTAGAAGATTTCTAAAAGTTAGATGAATGAGAGAATGAGTGATTGATAGCCATGAGTCTAACAAAAGTTATATCTCTCTGTAAGAAGAAATGTAACTAAATATTCCTTTTAAAAATAAAATATGAATTTAGTTAAAGTTTTAACTGTCTTCCTGAGAGTTAAAAAATGCTTAGCCATGCCAACTTAACTTTCTATTTTTTCCTAAACTGCCTTCAGTTTTCAACATTCAGTTGCTAATATGCTTTTTCTTTTTTCCCCCCTAAGCAGAGTCTCCCATCAGCATTAAGTTTGGGTTTTAACTTTGACCTGGATTTAGTATCTATTTTAAAACAATCACTTTATCACCCTAGGCTTCAGTTATTTCATTCATACCAAAGGTTAAGCTTATAAGCTTCACTTATAAGGTAGGGGATAGTAATTCATTTTGTGTTAAGAGCTCTTAGGACATGACTCTTTCCTGCTCCCTTGCTCCTCTTCATAACGGAAATCTACCATAGCATACACGTTGTTTAACACCAAGTATGCTCAGCAAATAGCTATCCAAGTCAATTTTTTTAAAAAAGTATTTATTTTTAATCAAAAGATAATTGCTTTACCATATTGATTTGATTTCTGCCATACATCAATATGAGCTGGCCATAGGAGTACATACTTTCCCTCCATCTCGAACCTCCCGCCCACCTGCCACCCCTCACTCTTTCCCACCCCTCTAGGTTGTTACAGAGCCACAGTTTGAGTTTCCTGAGTAAAACAGCAAATTTCCACTTGTTATCTATTCTACATATGGTAATATATATGCTTCCATGCTACTCTCTCTTACATAAAACTTTCTCATACTTTGCTATCACTTACATTATCAGGTTTTCATTCTCACAGAAACATAACCTAGTTTATTAGACTAGGTTATGCCCTATGATTCTCACCCTGAGTTCTCACACTTTTAGTGACAAAGCTGACCCAAGTGCTGCCTGTCACATTTTCCTTAGGTTAGTGTTTTCAGAAGAGCTGGTGTTTGGCTCCAGTCCTAAACTAGAGAAGCGGCAGAACCCAAGATCAGGGCAGAGGGCACCAGGGACTGGAACTGGGAAAACACCTGAATTCTAGCCCCAGCACCACTTGGGAGTCCTTGGAGTCCATGTCACTCCAACTGGGGCAATAAAAAAAGGGAAAATGAGGGCATTCCAACAGGGTGTGCCTGAGTTAAGAAAAGATCTTTGGTTGGAAAAATTTCATTACTATTAAGTGTGGCTGGGGTGGGGTGACAGTCTGTGTGAAACACAATGGTAGGGATTTCACCTACTATACATGCCACTTAGGAAGCCTATTACATTCCACCCTCATTTAGTCATTCAGATAAGTGCTTATTAATGTTTCCATCTTGCATTCTTACATATAGGGAAACAGAGACTCAGAGAATGTAGATTACTTGAAATCTTGAATGTAGATTACTTGAAAAGCCACATTGCTAATGAGTGATGGATGTAGGGTTTAAATTTGTATGTGACTGATTCCAAAGTTAAAGTTCTTCATGATCACCTAATACTGCTTACCAGGAAACTGAATGGCCCACACAAGCACATACACACACACACACACACACACACACACACACATGCAAATATGTGCCTCAGAAAATGTGTGCATTCTTAGTTTCTCAGTATAAAAATAAATAAATGCTTGATGAAGAAATGGATTCAATAGACACATACAGGTGACAGTGTTCCTATGGTTGATCTTGCCTCACACTGGTTCCAAAGTGCTGGAACCAACTTTTATGAACAAAAACCTGGCTTCCAGCTGCCAATGAGTCATTCCAGGTCAGCTTCGCCGACAAAATACAAACTTCTGATTAGCTGCCAATGTCAAGTTTCTTTCCTGGGTTATTTTTTCACACCCTTTACCTCCATGCAGTACAACACAAATAAAGAGGTGAGAAATGCATTTAGTTCATTTTGAAAATGACAGCCATGCACAGAAACCAGTATAAAGTAGAATGGTGGTCAGAACATGAAAAGTGTCACTATGAGAGAGTTGCTAGGTATTGGTACCAATTTTATCTACAATCAGGTGACTTCATTCAAATAGATGTTCCTTTTCCAAAGAAGAATCCCTGCCTATCCAGTAGAAAAGGGAATGTTCTTTAGAACAGTACTTCTGCATGAATACAATCATCACACAAGTCCCCAGCCCAAGAGTTGATTACTTGGGTAACTAGAGAAGGGCAATCAGACTTCCTTTAACAATTTGTGTGTTGCACTGAATTTCCCCTCAAATAGACTTCCTATACTGAATAGTTATAACCCATAGACTGGCCAGAAACATATCTATCTTTCTGTCTTGTGACATGGCTACCATTTCTTCTCTTTCAAAGAAGAAAGCTTTGTTTCATTTGGAAGTTATTACCCCTTAGATGACCAAATCCTGCCCCAAGATGCCTAATATTTACTTTGCCTTTGAAGCATAATAGTTAAAGTTATTTCCCCATCTGCATGATTTTTTAAAAACTTCTTAAACCTTGTCCAGTTATGACAGAGACCAAGATTCCACAATGTAAATGTACCTCATTAATCAACTCTATTATATGGGGGAGTAATGAACATTTTGTGATTTGACATCTGGTAGTGATTTACAGTAACAGAAACAGGAATTCCTAGTTTACAAAAGTGCACATGTATGATTTGATTTCTTTTAGTATATACTGCTTTTCTTGGCCAAAAAAAAAAAAAAAAAAAAAAAAATGGCGGGAGCAGGGGAGCTATCTGGGTGGGGTTAGACTGTAAACTGCATGTAGATTTATAACTAACTACCAGCTTAGAGCAAAATGTTGTGTGAGCTATGTAATGTGTAAAATCTGGTGTTTATGTAACTCTTGGGCTGGCTCAATACCAGTTACTAGTGCGTGATATCTAAACATAAAATAATTTCTACATAAACTGTGGGTTTGTAAAAATGTAAGCACTATATTTTTGTGTAGTCTGAAAGAAGGTATTCTTTGAAATAGATTATTAATGTAGGGAATGATTCCACTCACTGTATTTTTGAGGCTTTTTTTTTTTCCTTTTTTTCTTTCTTGGAAGACTGATTAGGGACTTGGGTCTTTACCAAAAAGTCAACATGTCCTTATAAAAAATCCTGATATGTGATACACTGACTAAAATGAAGTTTATGATTTACTTCAGGTTGACTTTGCTACTGTGTAATGAAAGCTTTCAGTGAATGTATAGTCAGTCATTAGGAATGTGTAGCCTCCGACTAAGCCATTAGCATCCAGGCAGACTTCTTGGTGGGATCACCTTACAACCAACACTGATGCTATGTTAATGATTTAAATATAGATGGGGAAAAAAGAGTATTCAGCTGGAGACAGAAAGAAAAATGAGATTAGAAAAGTTTTTCAAATCATGGGAATTAAGCATTAATGGGTGGTTGTTTAGATTTCAGAAATGCAATACTCTCTTCTATAGTGGACTACTACAGAATTAGGTATTTATCCCTTTTAACAAATTTCACATGTAATGAATGGAAGTGTCAGTGGTACAATTATGATGCTTATATGAAGAGCACTTTCAAGACTCCTTTACATATTCAGACCTCTTCATAATCCTCTTGTCAGTCACTTTTGGTTGTTCAAAGAGATCTTTGATATCCAGGGAGAGGCCAGTTGAAACCAGAAGGCCAAAGCAGGGGTGGGTGGCTGAGTGGTGGTAGTGAAAAAAGTTGCTACTCAGAGATGGCCCAGAATTTGAGTCTAAATCCAGTGGGTTTTCTCTAGCTCCTATTAACATCCTACAAAATGAAGTCCAAGCTGGCATGACACTTCTGGTAGTTAGTGTTCTGGAAAGAAAATAGTTTCCAGCTAGATCAGTTGTAACTCTTCTCTGTTGCACATGACAACGTTCCATCTAAAAATGGCTTAGGAAAAGAAAGACAATATATTATGCCACTGAATGAAGATTCCAGGTGTACATATGGAATGGCACCCTCAGGTGCCATGGGATTTGGAGTTAATACATTCTCATCATGGTTCAGTTTCTCACCATCCGTCCCCTCTGCCTTCGGCTGTGTTGCCTTTATCTTAGAGGTTTACACAAAGATTCTCAGGCTCACATGGAATATATTCCTTAGACATAGGCAAGCTGTGATCCTGTCCTGCAAGCATGTTTTGTGGACCTAAATATCACAGATATGAGAAATCTTGACTTCATTAAAGACACAGAGATGCTTCTGTCATTTGCAGTTCTGAACAGAGCCCTGCCACAGTGCATTCTATAACCTAAACATCTCTCTTTTGTCTAAATCTCTTTGCACACCAGGGAAATGCTTCCCCTCATCACCTCAAAATTATTAGCAGTTGTTCCCAAAGGCTGTGACATTTGTAAGCTGTGAGATGCTGATGGCACAGGAAGTGGGCATTGCCTTAGAGAGCAGGACTATTTGAGCAGTGGAAGTACTTGGTGAGAGAAAAGAAAAAAAAATTCATTAACATGTCAGATCCTCTCAGACAGCAAGAATGTGATAGCTTCAAGTAGTGCTACATGTTCTTTCTCTTGCTTCTCTTTAAATCCCAATCCATGGTTCTGGAAGAATACATGAATTACAACATTTATGATAGCTGGACATAGTGACTGACAGATATTTTGCAATATTAACCAATTCACTTATTCTTAATTTTGTACCTAGATTGAGGCCAAATAGAATAAAGCATGATATAATTTTTTTACATTGGCAACTAAATGTACATTAACTGCTGGAATAGTAAACAATTTTATTTTTATAAAAATTTTTAATAAGATGCAGACAGATGCTTTATCATTTGAGCCACCATGGAAATATTGATAGATATTTTGAACATTTTTGAAAAATTATTTTGGAAAATAAAATAAAATTATCTATTTGTCTAATTTGAAAATTTACTCCACATATTTGATGAAAATATACTCAGCAAAATATATAAAATATCTTTAATGTACCTGATTAAAGTGTGATCTGATTACAGTTGCATTTTATTCTTAGCCTTTAATTGATTGAGAATGAGTTGAAACATTTTTTTTAATATTCTAGTCAGTAAAAACAGTAGCACACAATGCATTTTTAAATTGCTATTATTATGAAAGTATATTAGGCACGATAGGTGGCTATAACATATTTCATTTAACCATTTATGCCAAAGTATAACTTTAAAATATGTCTGAAATGTACATCTCCATTTGTATTCTTAGCCCAGGCTCGGCAGGTGTTCAGGGAGTTTCTGCTCACACAATGCTAACACCAAATCCATCAGAAGAAGAGATTCCAGGAAGGAATGGAAGTTTTGCTCAAACAGAAAGTCCTGCAATTGAGTTTTATTTGTACTTCTGGCTTGATCTAGTCCAATCTCTGTTACTGTAAGCCTGCTGAAGACATGATTAATGCTGCAGTGAGAGAGTGGAACCAATAGTTTTAGATGATTAAATTTTATAGACTCAGGTAAATGTAGACATTTCTAATACATGATTTTAGGGGAAAAAAGTGAATTTCAATGAAATGTTGTGATATAGACATTAAACTGCTTTCAGATATCACTTGTAGAGATTTATTTTCAGTTGAAGAAGTTCTTTTGTTTGTTATACAAAAGGGTAAATAGAGATTAAGATCAAAGAAGCCAGAAATGTTTCTTACATCTTAATGGTTTCATTTACAATTTTCTCTGCAGTTCATTTTCTGCCCCAAAGATTGCCTGACTGTGTGTGGACACAAAACTGTGAGCTAGATGTTTACATTATTGCACACAGAATCAGATTATCTCTAAAGAAATAAAATCCTGCAAGTACACAATTTAAAACAGTTTCATAGGACCCAGAATCAAGTAAAAACTTACTAATAATTACAATATTGTATTATTTTTTGAAGTTTCATATTTTTTCAAAATGTCCTTACATCCATCATCTCATTTGATGACGAATTTGGACAATGTGGTCAACCACACTGACTCATTTTCCTTTTCAAATAAAAAAATAAAGTCCAAAGGAAGATGGTGGGAATTTCTCATGCTTGCTCTGCTATTTTGGTAGTTTTTACATTTGTGAATGTTTGTAAATGCTTTGATTGTTGTGATACACATAGATATATGGCAGGAGTTGGAGTGGTTTTAGCAACAATATTATTTTTCTCAGATATATGTATATAATTTTTTCCTATAAAGAATACAAGATGTACTCTTTTTTAATTAAGAGATAAATGTTAGTACCTAAACAAAATAAGCTAAACCAGAAATAAGGTGAAATAATAATGTTTCCCCATTAAAACCAAGGTTTCTTAATTTTACATTCCAAGAAGAAATAATTTTGACTACATAGAATTGGTAAGAAATTGATCAAAATTGAAACAAAATTGATCATTTTGATTCATGACATCAAAATAATTGTTAAAGTCTTTCTTGGTCATCTCTTGTATCCCTGAAGATTAAGTAGATGAAAGTTGCAAAGAGCTTTGAAAGAACTTACTAGTGGTTGTCAGTACTGAATGTTACCAAAGATTTGCCATCACCATGACTAACATCATTCTTCAAGACTGACAAATTGAGCTTTTTGGCTTCCGAATCTTCGAAGACACATCAGTTCAGTTCAGTTGCTCAGTTGTGTCTGACTCTGCCACCCCATGGACTGCAGAACGCCAGGCTTCCCTGTCCATTACCAGCTCCTGGTGCTTGCTCAAACTTATGTCCATCGAGTTGGTGATGTCATCCAATCATCTCATCATCTGTCATCCCCTTCTCCTCCTGCTTTCAGTCTTTTGCATCATCGGGGTTTTTCCAATGATTCAGTTCTTTGCATCAGATGGCCAAAGTATTGTAGCTTCAGCTTCAACATCAGTCCTTCCAATGAATGTTCAGGACTGATTTCTTTTAGAATTGACTGGTTTGATCTCCTTGCAGTCCAAGGGACTCTCAAGAGTCTTCACCAACACCACAGTTCAAATGCATCAATTCTTTGGTGCTCAGCTTTCTTTATGGTCTAACTCTCATATCCATACATGACTACTGAAAAACCATAGCTTTGACTAGACAGACCTTTGTCAGTGAAGTAATGTCTCTATTTTTTAATATGCTTTCTAGATTTGTCATAACTTTTCTTCTGAGGAGCAAGAGTCTTTTAATTTCATGGCTGTAGTCACCATCTGTAGGGATTCAAGGCACATAGTTATTTCCAATAAGCAGAGGTGGTTATATCACTGGTATAACTGGGTCACATGGGTTTATAAAAGCTTGCTTCTTTAAATGGTATTGGATTCATTCATTCATTTGCTCATTCTCTCTAGAAATCTTTATGAGCAGCATTTCCTTCAGTGGAGACTATCTTTTCTCAAGTAAGTCATACAGGCTAAGGCTAGATTAAGAGAGAACTATCCCATTCTGTAGACATCTTACTTGCCCATATCCAAAACTTCAGACTTGAGAGGAAAGCAAAGACTTTGGCTGAGGCATAATGTTCTGTTGAAGATGAAACTGACTTGGTGTGTTTTTGGTTTCTCCACTCTCCTAGAGGCTTTCATCATCTCTCCTTCCACCTCCTTTTTGATCAGTCTAAAGAGGATTATGGGGATACTTACAAATCTCACACTGTGAACATACAGTCAACCATCTTGTCCTACTGTGCAGTTTGCCAACTGCCAACATGATTATGAGGTGAAAGGAAACTTTTTAAAATTAATTTTTATTGGAGTAGAGTTGATTTACAATGTTGTATTAGTTTTTGTTGTACAGCAAAGTGAATCAATTATACATATAGTTTTTTTTTTTAACATTCTTTTCCCATGTAGGTCTGGAGAAGGAAATGACAACCCACTCCAGTATTCTTGCCTGGAGAATTCCAGGGACAGAGGAGCCTGGTGGGCTACAGTCCATGGGATTGCAAAGAATTGGACATGACTAACACACACACTAACTAACTAACACACTCACAACTAACACACACACACACACACACACACACACACTCATGTAGGTCATTATAGAGAATTGAGTAGATTTTTCTATGCTATACAGTAGGTTCTTATTAGTTATCTGTTTTATAAATACGACTGTGTATATGTCAATCCCAATCTTCCAAGGGAAAAAAAAATATTGTCCTTAGAACTTCAAATGTTTTTTTGTTATTTAAAATAAAATATTATAGTTGGGTATTTAATAGGTGAAAAGCTCAATGAAGATAAACCTTTTACCCAGTTTTTTATTTTTACATTAATTATCTCAATCTGTTATATTTTCTGCAGGTTACAGAAACAAAGTTTCTACTGTAGCCCTCAATTTCTTGATATAATTGCTATAAATTTAAGTACCAGAATGATTGCCTATTGCATACCCACCACTCAGCTTAAGCCAGATATGGAAGTTTATCTTTGAACTCTGTAATGGAAATTAAGTGTTCATTATTAAACCTCAAAAGTGTTTATTAAAATGACATGATGATATGACAAGTATAAACCTCAAAAGCAGTGTTTATAAAGTAGGTGACCTCACACCAAGGTACTTCATTTCTCAGATCATTCTGAGCTACTTTTTTTACAGCCACCGCCAGCCTCCTGCACTTCTGTATCTGGAGGCATGAAGAGTTTGGGATACGTGTGCTCCAGACATGTCAAAACAGGGGCTGTATTGTAAATGTATAGAAATACAAGGGATATCTGTGTATTAATTTTATATCCTGAAACTTTGCTATATTCATTGATTAGCTCTAGCAATTTTCTGGTGGTGTCTTTAGGGTTTTATATGTAGAGGATCATGTCATCTGCAAATGGTAAGAGTTTTACTTCTTCTTTTCCTATTTGAATTCTTTTTATTTCTTTTCCTTCTCTGATTGTTGTGGCTAGGACTTCCAAAACTATGTTGAATAGTAGTGGTGAAAGTGGGCACCCTTGCCTTGTCCCTGATTTTAGAGTAAATGTTTTCAATTTTTCACCATTGAGGATAATGTTTGCTTTGGGTTTGTTGTATATGGCTTTTATTATGTTGAGGTACATTCTTTCTATGCTTGCTTCCTGGAGAGTTTTTAATCATAAATTGCTGTTGAATTATGTCAAAGGCTTTCCCTGCATCTATTGAGATAATCATATGGTTTTTATCTTTTGATTTTTTAATGTGGTGTATCACATTGATTGATTTGTGAATACTGAAAAATCCTTACATCCCTGGGATAGAGCCCATTTGGTCATGATGTGTGATCTTTTTAATATGTTATTGGATTCTGGTTTGCTAGAATTTTGTTGAGGATTTTTGCATCTATGTTCATCAGTGATACTGGCCTGTAGTTATCTTTTTTATGTGACATTTTGTCTCGTTTTGTTATTAGGGTGATGATGGCCTCATAGAATGAGTTTGGGAGTTTACCTTCCTCTGCAATTTTCTGAAAGTTTGAGTATGACAGGTATTAGTTATTCTCTAAATTTTTGGTAAAATTCACCTGTGAAGCCATCTGGTCCTGGGCTTTTGTTTGTTGGAAGATTTTATTTCAGTTTTGATTTCTGTGCTTGTGATGAGTCTGTTAAGATTTTCTATTTCTTCCTGGCTCAATATTGAAAGGTTACATTTTTTTTTTTTAAGAATTTGTCCATTGGAAACAATCCCATTCACCACTGCAACAAAAAGAATGAAATACTTAGGAATAAATTTACCTAAAGAAACAAACAAACAAACAAAACCTGTATATAAAAAACTATAAAACACTGATGAAAGAAATCAAAGAGAACACAAACAGATGGAGAAATATACCATGTTCATGGACTGGAAGAATCAATATAGTGAAAATGAGTATTCTATCAAAGCAATCTATAGATTTAACACAATCCCTATCAAGCTACCAATGGTATTTTTTACAGAACTAGAATAAATAATTTCACAATTTGGATGGAAACACAAAAATTTTCAAATAGGCAGAGCAATCTTGGAGAAGAATGGAACTGGGGGAATCAACCTACCTGACTTCAAACTATACTACAAAGCTACAGTCATCAAGACAGTATGGTACTGGCACAATGACAGAAATATAGATCAATGGAACTAAATAGAAAGCCCAGAGATAAATCCACACACCTGTGGATACCTTATCATTAACAAAGGAGGCAAAAATATACAGTGGAGAAAAGACAATCTCTTTAACAAGTGGTGCTGGGAAAACTGGTCAACCACCTATAAAAGAATGAAACTAGAGCACTTTCTAACACCATACACAAAAGTAAGCTCAAAATGGATTAAAGATCTAAACATAAGACCAGAAACTATAAAACTCAAAGAGGAAAACAGGCAGAACACACTCTGACATAAATCACAGCAAGATCCTCTATGGCCCACCTTCCAGAGTAATGGAAATAAAAGCAAAATAAACAAATGGGACCTGATTGTGCTTAAAAGCTTTTGCACAATGAAGGAAGCAATAAACAAGGTGAAAAGGCAGCCTTCAGAATGGGAGAAAATAATAGCAAATGAAACAACTGACAAAGAATTAATCTCCAAACATACAAGCAGCTCATGTAGCTCAATGCCAGAAAAATAAATAACCAAATCAAAAAGTGGACCAAAGAACTAAACAGACATTTCTCCAAAGAAGACATACAGATGGCCAGCAAACACATGAAAAGATGCTCATTATCATAGAAATGCAAGTCAAAATCACAAAGAGGTATCATCTCATGCTGGTCAGAATGGCTACCATCCAAAAGTCTACAAACAATAAATGCTGGAGGGGGTGTGGAGAAAAAAGAATCCTCTTACACTATTGGTGGGAATGCAAACCAGTACAGCCACTATGGCTCACAGTGTGGAGATTCCTTAAAAAAAAACTGGAAATAGAACTGCCATACAACCCAGCAATCCCACTGCTGGGCATACACATCAAGGAAACCAGAATTGAAAGAGGCACATGTATCCTAATGTTTACTGCAGCACTGTTTACAATAGCAAGGGCATGGCAGCAACCTAGATGTTCATTGGCAGATTAATGCATAAGGAAGTTGTGTACATATACACAATGGAATATTACTCAGTTATAAAAATGAACACATTTGAGTCTGTCCTAAGTGGTGGATGAAACTGGAGTGAAGTAAGTCAGAAAGAGAAACACGAATACAATATATTAATGCATATATATGGAATATAGAAAGATGGTAATGATGATCCTATATGCAAGACAGCAAAAGAGACACAGATCTAAAGAACAGACTTATGGACTATGTAAGAGAAGGCGAGGGTGGGATGAGTTGAGAGAATAGCATCAAAACATGTATATTACCATATGTAAAATAGATGACCAGTACAAGCTTGATGTATGAAGCAGGGCACTCAAAGCCAGTGCTCTGGGACAACCCAGAGGGATAGGGTGGGGTGGGAGATGGCAGGGGGGTTCAAGATGTGGGGACACAAGTACACCCGTGGCTGATTCATGTCAATGTATGGCAAAACCACCACAATATTGTAAAGTAATTAGCCTCCAATTAAAATTAATTAATTAATTAAAAGAAAAAAAATGGGCTGTAGACACTGGCTGACCACCTGCCTAAGATGGAGGCAGCTGTGAAATGTGAAACCCCCTCCCGAGGAGAGAAAACATAGCACCACCATTTTGAGTAAAACCCCCTCCCAAGGACAGAAAAGGAAACTTTAAGACAAAGAAACTCAACGAGCCAATCAGGGGAGGACAGGAAGTCCCTCACCCCCTTACTCTAACCCACCAATCAGTAGCTAACAAGACATCCTTAGTTAAAGAATTAACCAATCCCCTTAAGCTTCCCGTTTTCCCCACAATACGGTATAAAAATAGATCGCCGCCATCACTCGGGGGCTCTCTCCGCATGGCCATTAGGTTGTGTGGAGGGAGTCCCTGCTCCAGCTTGTAATAAAGTTCCTCACTGCTTTTGCATCCATCCGCGGCTCCCGTGGTGTTTGGTGAGATTCCGCCATCTGGATACAACAGCAGCCTGGATAGATAGTCCTGAAAGTTGGATGCTGTTGGTTTGCCAGGATGCCCTGAAGCACTCCCAAGAAGCTTCTTGTGTGTGGAAGGATGACCTTCTTCCATCAAGAAAATTTTTGAGTGAAACCCCCCATTATTTACTTTGAGTTATCTCACAATGTAAGAATGAGATGGTGCTAAGTCAGGGTTAAGCAGCTGCAGTCTCCTAACTATATCACGAAAGTCTCTGGCAATTTGTCTTGCCCAAAACAGCTCTACAATAATGACTGCTGCTCTCTTATTGTTATAGGAGGAGACACACTGTGGGATGTCTTCACCAGTTCCAGGGAATTGGGTGGGTGCTGACTCACAAAAAGTGGGCGGTATTGGGGAAAATGGGCAATCTAGTTAGGTTTTGATGTATTCCTATTTGTATGGTAGATCTAAATTTATTTTTTGATCTCCATCTTTCTTCAGTCCAGACAATTCCTTTGCCCCCTACGTTCATCTTAAAACACACACACACTCTCACTCACACCCCACCACAAACAACTGTCTACCTGGCTAAACTCCATCAGCTTCTGTCTCATGTATCTCCCTTAACTGTCCTTGCAGCCATAATATATTTCTGGATGCAAAGTGTCCCCTGGCTTGCAGGACATCACCCTTGCACATTCTGTTGGGTAATCCCACTGACCCTATCCATGTTAGAATGACACAGAGCAAGATTAGATCAGTGTCCTAGATTTTCACTCAGATATATGCAATTTTGTTGAAAACAAAAGACCCTTTCTTTAGTATCAATAGACACATAAGTAGGGAATTGTTTTCTCAAGGGTGTGAACCTCTGACCTATTTAGGCAGGAGGTAAGTAAACAAATGATGAAAGAAAAGTCTGCATGCCTCTCCAGGCCTGGGGGACAGCCCAGAGCTAGAAGCTTCTTTGAGGAGCCAAACAGCTGTGTGTGCAGGAGGTGGGGGAGGGGAGGTGGGAAAGTTAGGAGTGGGGAACTTGCTCTTCTTGTTTCAGTGCTGGAGTTCTGGCATTGGCTTTGACTTTACTCTGAAGCTTTGGGCCCAATTCATCCAACTTCCATCAGCTGTGGATCAATTTCTAAATTGTTCTGGGAAAGCCACATAATGAAAACTTGTCAGTGAAGAAAAATGAGTAGCGTCCGTTGTAGCTTGACTCATGACCAGTTACTAGTGGGGGTTTAATGTTCACCGGGTCTCCCTTAGTGGAATATTATATACACCACCTTCGTAATGTGCATGGTGGTGTGAATTAGCTTTTTGAAACTGCAGGAGAGCCTGTAATTTAGGGACTCGGGGCTGTAACCACAGCAAAGGAAAGGATTAGGGTCAAAAATAGAATCATTCAAAAATATCATTGAAAGCATTTTTACCTAGTGTGAAGCTTTTGCCAAAAGAAAGAGCAAGCGGCATGCTCTTAATGCCTCCTTAGAGAACGTTAAATTCAGAAGTACAGTTTTGAATTTGTCAATATGATACATAAAACCCAACATTCTATGGCCATAATTAAATCACTTTAAAACCTCAATCTAAAACACGATAACACTTTCTTCAAATTATGTGGTTCTGTGCAAAGGATATGAACCCTTCAAGGACAGACATTTGGAAGTTCTGTGTTTGAGATATTTGGTAAATTCTGCTGGTGGATAGGTAAATTTTTTAAAGATGCAATTCCATTGTATGCAAATGAAGTTATTTCTAACTCTTAAATAGTTGACTAGAAAATGTTGAAAGGGTTTATATGAACTGGGTGGGGATGCCTTCCATGCATCTGTTCTCATTATTACTAAAACATATTATGAAAATCAAATCAATTGTTTGCATGTTTCCCTGATTGCAGAAACAGAAGGCAGGGCTGGAAGATCCAAGTGTCTTCTTGCATAAAAAACAGCCATAAATCTAGGGTCTCCTACTGAAGGAGAAGAATTATTCAAAGGTTACAAATTTGATCTCAAGCTAAAATAGAACAACAGTCAAAATAAAAGATACTCCAGGTAGCACTAGGAGGCCTCAGTTATCCTGATTTTTGGGGGCCTGGTTTTGCCTACTAAATATGGGGTTGGCCAAAAAGTTCATTCAGGTTTTCTGTAAGATGGTGTGAAGCCCAAATGAACTTTTTGGCCAACTCATGGCATCCTATTAAATTCACTGTTTATGAACACTCTGTGCTTAGGAATTAAGCCACACTGTGAATTGCAGTAACCTCCTATCTCAAGAAAATATTTCTTTCTACCTGGAAATAGACTATCACTTTCTACTACTCAGCATCATCCAGCTTCCTTAACTGGGTCTTGTTGCACCTAATCTGGCCCCTGCTTTCCTCTCCAAGCTAATCTCCCAGGCAACTCCTCCTCAATGCCTGGACTTCATTCATCCTGGCCCTGAGCTGTCCCTAACAGATGGCAAGCTCTTCTGCACTTTCTTTTCCTCTGTCTGAAGTACTATTCTTCAAGCAGTTTCTCATGACTTCTTTTTATTTCATTTAAGTCCTGGCCCCGTTGTTATTTTATCAGAGATGCTTTACTTGACTACCTAAAGAAAGAACCACTCTACACCCTGCCTCACTCTCTAATGCTTATCAATTCTCTTTTCTTTGCAGCACTTATCAGTACAAGACATCTAAGTAATAAATGTGTGTGTCATTCAATATTGTCTTTATATACATTAGAATGTCAAGTTCTGGAAGGAAGAACCATATCTGTGTGTTTTTGTTGTTGTTTGTTTATTGTTTAATTCACTGCTATGTTTTCACCACCTAGAATTGTAGTAGAACAATAGATATTTCTCGAAATAGAGAAATGTCCATAAAGAGTAGAGGGAAGAGAACTCTGAAAGAAAGAGGTACACACAGGAATATTCATAAGGATAATAACTTAAATGTGGGGCCTCCCAAATCCACCAGATCATAACAATCATTTCAAATGCTGAAAACATGCATACACACCCACACACACACCCTTGCACACAGATTCTTGGGATTCATCTCAGACTTAGTAATTTAGGAACTTCAGAGAAAAGCCCTGCCTTACTCTGCTCAGGTTGCCATAGCAAATGCCACAGGCTGGGTGTTTCAAAAAAGAGGCATTTATTTTCTGGGGGCTAGAAGTGCCTAATGAAGATGTCTGCTTTCTTCCTGACTTGCAGAAGGCTGCCTCCTTGCTGTGTCCTCACATGACCTCTCCTGTTGCCTGGGAAGATAGAGATATCTCTTGTGTCTCTTCCTCTTCTTACATGGACTTCAGTCCTACCAGCTTACAGTCCCACCCTTATGTCTCGTTTAGCCTTAATTGCTTATTTAAAGTCCCCATCTCCAAATAAAATCACACTGTGGGTTAGAGAATACTCTTGAGATCAAACCAGTCAATCCTAAAGGAAATCAATCCTGAATTTTCAATGGAAAGACTGATGCTGAAGCTGAAGCTCCCATCCTTTGGCCACCTGGTGCAAAGAACTGACTCATTGGAAAGGACCCTGATGCTGGGAAAGATAAAGGGAAGAGGATGAGATGGTTGGATGGCATCATCAACTCAATGGATGTGAGTTTCAGCAAGCTCCGGGAGATGGTGAAGGACAGGGAAGCCTGGGGTGCTGCAGTCCATGAGGTCACAAAAAGTTGGATATGAATTAGTGACTGAACAACAAACAGCAACATATGAATTTTGAGGGAATGATGTTCAGTCCATAACACCCCTAGGAATATATTTTAAAAACACCCAAAGTTCTGTATAATTCCAAAGCCCTGGGAAGTCTGGGAAGCAGTACAGAAGAATGAACATGACTCTCTGGCTGTATAAAGGACACTGCCATTCTTAGTGATTGAATGTGTCTAATGATATGGGGACAAATCCTTAGGCAAAGATTTTGATAATAAGCTAAGTTTTAGAGCATGTTGAAAGAGAAACTACAAGATATAGAGGAAAGCAACCAAATTATAACCAAGCAGTTTTTAAAATTGAAAAGTTTCTGTGTAGAGTCAAATTTGCTCCTCAGTCTGATGGAGATTGACCTTAATAGTCTATTTATTGAACAGTCTAAACTGGGGTAAAGGGCAAAAGGTGGGTGAAGAGGAATTGTATTACTGCTTTCTTTCATTTTTGTCTTCAAGCATGCCCTGTCAAATCTCCCTTCTCTAATCTCTGTGACAGAGCTCAGAGCTTGCTAGGGAAGTCTAGGTATTATGGAAGCTGGGCCAGCTTAAAACTTGAACTGCAAATTCATTTTTTCTTTTTTTTGGCCTGCCTCCTCCTGGTCTCTGGTTTTGGAGATGGAAAGGGTTGTAATTGCCCTTCCCCTTTTCTCATTCTTTTATTTTTTTAGCTTCTCAGGGTTAGGAAGAATGGTGGTAAAGATTAAAAGGACAAAACTATTTTCCATTGAGTGGATGTTGTGATCATCCTGTGGCCATCAATGACCCTCTGGATGGAAATAAACTCCATACCTGCTTTCTGTTTTGAAGGAACATAAGTGATTTCTATAAGAGGCCCATTGGGTGACATCTTTGCTTCAAATCTCTCTACTGGAGGGATGCTCTGTTTTGATCTCTTTTGAAATCCTCTTAGCTTCTTCTATGCTGGTAAAAAATCTACTTGCAATTCAGGAGGCCTGGTTTTGATCCCTGGGTCAGAAAGATCCCCTGGAGAACAGAATGGCTATCCACTCAAGTATTCTCATCTGGGATATCCCATGGACAGAGGAGCCTGGTGGGCCACAGTCCATAGATTTGCACAGAGTTGGTCACAAATGACCAACCAGTGGACTTTCCAGGTCCACTGGTCTCCACATAACGAAACCATTCTGGCTTCAAGTGGTACTGATTGCCGCCTTAATGTGTGGGATTTAAGCAAAATTGGAGAAGAACAATCAGCAGAAGATACAGAAGATGGGCCTCCAGAACTCCTGTTTATTCATGGAGGACACACTGCCAAGATATCAGATTTTAGCTGTAACCCGAATGAGCCTTGGATCATTTGCTCAGTGTCTGAGGATAACATCATCTGGCAAATAGCTGAAACTATTTACAATGATGAAGAGTCAGATGTCACAACATGGGAACTGGAGGGGCAAGGATCTTAAACCCAAAGTACGAGAAATGTTTCTGTTGAATGTAATGCTACATGAATGCTTGATTTATCAAGCGCAAAAACAGCATTGTATAGTAGGGAGTTGAAGTGGGGTGGCATACGGCGTTCTTTACCTTCTGATCCTAGCACTTTCAAGTGAGCTATTGCGTACTGTATCATATTGTAGCTTTTAGGTACGTTGCTTAAGAAAGATCAGCGTTGTTTTAAAGTACAAGTAAGCAGGGTACTGCCTTTGATTCAACTATAAGTCCTTGTTTTCTCTAAGTGCTTGCTGTTCCCAAATATGCAAGAATAACTTTTACACTGTTTCCCTCCAACACTTCTTGATTGGCTTTGCAGAAATAAAGTTTTAAAATAAAAAAAAAAAAAATGGTCACAATGTGACCAAGTCACATACGCAACTTAGCATGCAGTATGTATGGGCAATATTGGGCTTCCTGGGTGGTGCAGTCGTAAAGAATCCACCTGCCAATGCAAGAGATGCAGAAGACGTGGGTTAAATCCCTGGGTCAGGAAGATCCCTTGGAGTAGGAAGTGGCAACCCACTGAAGTATTTTTGCCTGGAAAATTCCATGGGCAGAAGAGCTTGGCAGGTTACAGTCTAGAGGGTCGCAGAGAGTAGAACATGACTGAGCGTGCGCGCGCACACACACACACACACACACACACACACACACACACACACACACACATGGGCAGTATTGGACTTACTGAAAGGGCATGAGATAAAGTAGCAGATTGAAACAGCAGATTTCAGAGTACTCAAATGTAATATTGCTTTATAAAGCTCAATTACTATAAATTTTATCCAATATAGTTGTTAAAATGATTGAAATAAGCATTCCTGTTCTGTTCTGTAGCATTTCAAAAAAAAAATTGCACAGCAGAGTTCTCAGGTTGGGAAAAAGAAACAATCAGAAAACTAGATTCTTTAACACTGACATTACCTGGACAAGCTCTCTAATAGATTTTCCCCCTCAACCTCCATTTTTAGCACTCTCAAAAAATTTCCAATAGCCATAAGTCCTTAACTTCAGCAGATGGCCTCTTTATGGACATTGGACTTCATTCAAATTTAACCTTTAAGGACAGCGCCAGCTCTATGTTTCTTTTGATATTTAAGCATTACCTTTTGTCAAAGACTAGTTTTCACTCCAGTCTGGAGTCTGTTATGTCAGAGGGGGACATAATGTGTGATTTTCTGCTTTCACCTTAACTGTAAAGGCGAACTTCAAATTTCAATTATAAGTAATAGTCTATAAACCATCACATAAAAATGTACAATGTTCATTCTGAATACTTAGTCGTATTCTTTCTCATTAGAGAGCCATATTGAACAATGGGACTTTGCTTGCACATGTTAATGAAAGTGCCATGCCTGTAAAAAGCCATAAAATGGGAGCCCAAAACAAAAGGCTTGAGAAATTTATATAAAGGTTTTAGTTTTTATTGTAATCCCCCTGAAATAATGGTATACACAGTGCCTTTTAAACCCATGCCATGATTAAAGAGAGCAAAATTGGGAAATAATAGACTATTCCTTTATTCACACACTCTCTTTACCTCCTTGCACCCTGGCACCACCCAACCTCATCAGCTAAGAATTCAACTGCAGCAGTAATTACAAAATTAGGAATTAGAATTTGAACTTTTACAGAGTAGTTATATTTTCTATAAAAAAGAATTCCACAGGCATGAAATACAAAGAGCTGAATAAAAGATAATAATAGAAAATTAAGAGGGGAAAACTGCCAGATAGTAATCTTCACAGTTTTACAATTGTGTTTAGCTGCAAAGAATAGAAAACTCTAGTACCTTAAATAAAGGAAAATTCTGGAGACGCAGCATGGTATGATGCATGGCTCAATAGTGTCCTCAAGGACTCGGGCTCCTTTCAACTCTCTATTCAACCATTTGTCCTCAGAGGCTACTTTCCTCATGGTTATAAAATGGTTGCAACAGTTCCAGGCATCCCAGCCAGATCTATGGAAGAAAGACAAAGTCTGATTTTTTTTTTGTTTTTCTTTTTTTTTTTTTAATCAGTCAGGAAAACATTTTCTAGAAGGCCCCTAGCCAACTTCTTATTTCTCCCTGGCCAGATTTGTGTCACATATGCATTTCTGGAACAGTGACTAGTGAAAGAAGTAGGACCACCAGGAGTGCATTAGAAAATTTCCCGGGGGCTGCCAGTAGAGCCAACTTCCTAATGAAACTAAAGACTGAGCAGAGGAGGAGGAAAATCTAAATACCTTTAGGGCTCTGCCAGCATGAACAAGGCAGGTGGGGGTAGGGAATAGTAGTTGGATTTTAGGTCTCCAGTATCTGTTCTGTATTTCTCATAATATTAAAAAAAAAAAAAAAAAGTTTCATTTTTCTTTTGAAAGATTTTGAGCTACAAAATGTTCAACTTCTGGAACTATTTTGTCCACTTTTATTGAACACTATAGAGGTGAGGCCCCAGTTCACTTGACTAGGGAAATTCAATGCCTACTCTCCATATCTTGGTGGATATTGAAGAAGGAATTTCAATTTAGTTCTTCTAGCTGAGTCCAGCTGTTTTGTGCCAGACCTTAAGCCAACCTCCTTGACTTCTGTAGCATTTTCACTGCTGACCTCTACCCTAGCCATATTTCCTCCAATCTTGAAATTCTTCCTTCTTTTAGCATTTATGATGATCATCTTCCATTCTCCCTGTTTTCTTTCTTTGGTTCTATTTCATCGAACTATAATTGTCTCTTCCTGAAGACCAAGTCTTTAAATCAGGTTCTCTATATCTATTTTTGCTCCTTTAGAAATTTAATCTATTTTCAGGATGTGAATAGTCATAGCTCACATCATATATATATGTGTGTGTGTATATATATATATCTATATGATAGTATATAGCATAGCTCAGAAATAGCTACTCCTGTGTTTTATATTTCCCTAGAGAAATTCTCTGAAATTGAACATAACCAAATTATTTCTCAAGTTATCACCAAGTGGGTCTTCCCAAACTGGTTGGCTCTTCAGAACTTAACAGCCAGTCATTACTGGGGCAGAACTCAGACTCAAAACTTTGTATCACGGTTCACTAGTTTTTACTCTGATGTTTTAGTAGCTAAGTTGTTGTTTTAGTCTGTAAATTGTGTTCAAGTCTTTTGTGACCCCATGGACTGTAGCCTGCCAAGCTCCTCTGTCCGTGGATTTTCCAGGCAAGAATACTGGAGTGGGTTGCAATTTCCTTCTCGAGGACACCTTCCTGACCCGGGGATCAAACCTGCATCTCCTGCATTGGCAGGCAGATTCTTTACCCCTGAGCCATCTGGGAAGCCTGTAGTTTTTACATTAGCTTTTTGACTATTGAGCAAATCCTTCTGTCTTAATGTTTTCTACTGAGAAGTCCTTCACATTAACTTCTTAAATGAGATAGTGCATGTAAAATACTTAACAGCCATGCCATCGAAAAAGTGAGAAATGAGTACATAGTTGTTCCCATTGTCGTTACAATTATACAGAATATACAGAATAATTGGGTTACTGGGAAATTCTTCAAAGTATTCTTATTTGTGTGTCATATCTCCTTCTGCCAGCACTTGCACCATATTAACTTACTTATGATTTTTTTTTTTTTTTGATTCTCTAACTCCTGTCTGATTTAGCACTAACATCAACAATACTCTACATAATCTTATATCCCAAGGTTTTCCTATTGGCTTAGTGCAAATCTCTGCTTCTATAGAATCGATCAATTTTTTGTTTCTTCCTTTCTTGCTCTTCTTGCTTGCTTAACTCTACATTCAGGATTTAGTATAAACTGAGAGTTTAATCCAACTATGTCAGTGTATTGATGTGAAAACTAAGCACCACAGAGTTGTTGTGAGTCAAGTGGTCACTGAGCCTGGGCTCAAACTCAGATGCTCTGTCTCCCTATTCAAAGCTCTTTGTAATTCACCAAATCTATTAATGCAGCATGATATTGCTGCTGACATATTAAATTCATGATTGACTAACTACTGTTTACTTTATACTTGAAAGTGAAAGTGTTAGTCACTCAGTTCTGTCTGATTCTTTACAACTCCATGGACTCTAGCCCACCAGGCTCCTCTGTGCATGGGATTCTCCAGGCAAAATTACTGCAGTGGGTTGTAATTCCCTTCTCCAGGGGATCTTCCCAACTCCAGGGGATCTTCCGAATCCATCAAATCCATGTCTCTTATGTCTCCTGCACTGGCAGGTGTTTTTTTTTACCATCTGAGCCACTTTTTATGTAGATGATTGCAAATTCATTTTTGCTGATGTCCTTAAACTTTTGACTGAAAATAGGGAATATTAATTTAGCCTCAATAAATCCTTGGTATTATTTACAGCTTGGTGTTATTGTCAACCAAGATCACAGCCTTATATCCAATCTTTATATAGTTACTGCTCTTTGAACCTAAATGCTATAGCGGACAACAATTCTTAGCACTGAGTAGGATTCCTTAACCACCTGCCAACTTGATGTTCCCCCAGGACAGAGGTTAAGGTGCCTACTTTGGTTAGTTACAAATGATATAATTTTGTTATACTTATATTTAAAGTAAACTAGTGAATCTAGCCTCAAATAGCTTAATGCAATTTTTACCTGACCTCATGGTCAAAATTGTGTATAATGTGGCATATAGTCACATAAGCAGTCCCTAAGGCACTTTTACCATGATTCTATTTTATAAACTAGGGGGAAAGAGGAGGGGTTGAGAAACAATAAAGAATCACAGACTGAATCTACAATCTAAGACATGCTTATCCATAGCATCATGTTCATAATCGATGTTTCTATAGCTTTGGTTTTTGGCTTTCCCCAAATGATGCAAAGACTAATAATTAGATCCCTGTTATCTGAATCTGTACTTTCCTACCAACTTTCTCATTTACATCATAGTCTTCCTATTTGAAAACTGAGAATGGTGGTCGGTCTAACTCTCAGAACCAAAGAAAAAGAGAGAAAGGAAAATGAGGTTAAGAAAACTGGCAGGAAGAGCATGCATGATCTTTGTTTTAAAAAGTTTTATGTTGTAGAACATCTGGATGTATTCAGACCCTATATATGACCTTATATCAGATCCTGATACCTTCAAATGGGAGACAGAAAATATAAGCTATCCAAAATGTTGTCAATAAAGTCTTTCCAAGACAGACTCAAAATAGAAACAAGAGCAGGAAGACATAAATGAAACAGCATCTTTATTTTCAATTCCCTTTGGCAATGTCTACACCACAAGATTCTTTATCAGCAGTCTCTCACAGCCACGCTTAGATGCTGATATTGAGTCCATGCATGGGGATGAGAGTGAGGGCAGCCTTGGTGGGAATGAACCAGCCAATTGTGATCAGCAGTATGGATACAGTTGCCCCAGAATGATGTCAAGTGCAAAATCAGTTTGCAAAAGAAAAATTAGTTGTTCTTAAACCAAGAGGAGAATTACAAATTAGCCGTTAGCCCACATTTCTGATTGCACTGTACTGTTTTGCTGGTATACTCAGTATCATGTGGATAAGATGTTGGTATCCTTCTTTAAGTCTTCATACATTATCTGGCTTCATTCTTCCTTCATTTGTTTAGGAATATTTGGCTATTAATGAAAACAAAACTGTCTCCAGAGACAGAAATTGTTTTCAAACAGTCTCTAAGCTGACTCTGACTTTCTGTAACTGCCTCTTCTGTTATTCATATCTCTGACCTATTTTGTTTAAGTGCATCATTGCCTCAAGGGAATTATTCTTTCTTATTATGACATGAGATCCAATTATCCAATGACTCAGTATCACCCCAGAGATTTTATATATATGTATACATATATATACATATATATGTGTGTGTGTATATATATATATATCTCCTTTGCATGCAACTTAAGAAAGAATGAGTTAGTTTTCCCTTGAAAGATTCCAAATGGATTCTCTTATAAAAGTAGTCATTCATAGCACAATTAATTTCTTATTTAAATTGTACCCTGACCCATCATGTGTTCACTTAGTACAAAGCAGTTATTGATCAAATATTGATATGATTGAAAGCATTTCTGCTTCCCCAATTTAATAGTGAACTACTAAAGTCACTTGTGTTTTACTTTTTGTAGTTCCTATACTTCCTAAATTTAGAGGATCCATTACTAGAATGAGTTCAACAGAAAAGATCCATTTTAGTCATACTGATGATGGTTAGATAGCATCACCAACTCATGCCAACTCCGGGAGATAGTGGAGGACAGAGGGGCCTGGTGTGGTCCAGTCCATGGGGCCACAGAGACATGAATCAGCAACTGAACAGCTTAAGTCATGCTGTCTATGTGTGTGTGCTCACTCAGTCATGTCTGACTCTGCGGCGCCATGGACTGTAGCCTGCCAGACTGCTCTGTCCATGGAATTTTCCAGGCAAGAACACTGGAGCTGGTTGCTGTTTCCTACTCCAGGGGATCTTCCTGACCCAGGGATCCAACCTGAGTTTCTCGAGTCTCTTGCTTTGTCAGATGGATTCTCTACCACTAATGCCACCTGGGAAGCCCTCATACTGTCTAAGGTTGCAATTTTTTTTTTCCACCCCTGAGAATATAAGATCATTTTAATTACTTCAATTCTAATAAAAATCAAATTTTTCACCACTATCAGAAAAACTACATATCCAATTGCCTTATTTAGATTTCTGTCCCTCTTCCTTGTTTTTCTTAAATTAATTTTTATCAGAATATAGTTAATTTACAATGTTATGTTAGTTTCTGTCTACAGCAAAGGGACCAATTATACATATATAATGCGTGTGTGTGTGTGTGTGTGTGTGTATATATATATATATATATATATATATATATATATATTCCTTGGAAGGAATGTTATGACCAGCCTAGACAGCATATTAAAAAGCAGAGACGTTACTTTGCCAACAAAGGTCCATCTAGTCAAGGCTATGGTTTTTTCAGTAGTCATGTATGGATGTGTGAGTTGGACTATAAAGAAAGCTGAGCACCGAAGAATTGATGCTTTTGAATGTGGCGTTGGAGAAGACTCTTGAGAATCCCTTGGACTGCAAGGAGATCCAACCAGTCTATCCTAAAGGTGATCAGTCCTGAGTGTTCATTGGAGGGACTGATGTTGAAGCTGAAATGCCAGTACTTTGGACACCTGATGCAAAGAGCTGACTCATTTGAAAAGACCCAAATGCTGGGAAAGATTGAGGGCAGGTGGAGAAGAGGTTGACGGAGGATGAGATGGTTGGATGGCATCACTGACACAATGGACATGAGTTTGAGTAAACTCCAGGAGCTGGTGATGGACAGGGAAGCCTGGTGTGCTGCAGTCCATGGGGTCACAAAGAGTTGGACGCGACTGAGCGACTGAACTGAACTGATATATATTACGCATATAATGCATGTACACATCTCTTTTTTAGATTCTATTCCCTTATAAGTCATTACAGAGTACCAAGGAGAGTTGCCTGTGCTATACAGTAGATTCTTATTAGCTATCTATTTTATATACAGTAGTGTATATATGTCTGGCTTCCCAGGTGGCTCAGTGGGTAAAGAATCCATCTGTAATTCAGGAGATGCTGGAGATGCTGGAGACATGGATTTGATCTCTGGGTCAGGAAGATCCCCTGGAGGAGGGCATGGCAACCCACTCCAGTGTTCTTGCCTGTGAAATTCCATGGACAGAGGAGCCTCTCAGACTACAGACCATTGGGCGGCAAACAGTTGGACACAACTTAAGCAACTGAGCACACATTCATTGTGTATGTCAATCCCAATCTCCCAATCCATCCCCTGCCCCCTTTCCCCTTTGGTAACCATAAAAGGTTTTTTCTTTTTTTTCTACATTTCATACTAATTTCCACCCTAAGATCATCTCTACTAACTCAAAAATTATTTGGTTGTAAAATTTTATATTTGCAAAATATATATTTGAGAAGAATGCCTTGCTGAGTACATGTGAAACAGTGAACAAAAAGAGAGAAGGATGGAAATCGAAAGGGAGGAAAAAGATGGTCATTCTACGATGAAAGTCCTTCAGAATAGTGGTTGCTTAAATTCATCTTTTCATTTGCTACCTTCCTTGGGATCCTTTGTTTTGTTACAATCTCCTTGAATTGGAGAGTAGCTACTTAACATCTCTGTCACTTTGTGGTCCAGGACCTTAGAAAATGGGAAGCAGACATTTATGATTTGCTTGCAGCCTGTTCATTGAAGTCAGTCAGATTCGAAATTAAAATTGCTCTATTTTTCTCACTGCCTTTGCATCATCTCTGTAAGAACTTTTTCCCTGAAATTTGATAATATTTGCCGTTTGTCCCACAGCTTTCTGGTGACTCTCATTTATGAAAAATTCTAGACCAGATTAGTCCAGGTAAAATTGTCAATCTCATGTCTATCTTATATTTATTGCCTTGCCTTTCCCAAGCTCCAGCCAGTATTGAACATAATGAACATACGGGTAAGGATATGGTCCAAGTTGCTTCTTCACTTCTTTCCTCCTGCTATTTTTAGCTCTTCTGCTCTGGGAGTCTAGGAGAAAGGCATGGAGTCTTTTTAATTAAATTGAGATCACATTTTAATACTGTCTTGGGTGTACCTACTTCCTGGCCAGTGTTGACTGGTAATTGGCAAGCTATAAGGATATGGATCACTAGTGAGGTGTGTGTGTGTGTGTGTGTGTGTGTGTTGCTGGGCATTTAAGGGGAGACTAATAGGGAACAGAGGCCCCCATTACCCTGATTTCAGACTTTCCAGTCCACTACCACTATACAAGGCACCTCCTCTTGTAGCTAGACTCTGACATAGGAGGAAACCGTTTCTGTTGAGTACAGGTAAGAATTACACATTTAACAAAAATGGATGCAATTCTCTGTTCTTAGCAGCCACTCTTGGCCTTGCCATCTCTCCCTACTTCCTCTTTTTACTTCTATGCAAATAGGTAAGAGGCAGATACAAAATTCTGATGGGGCATGAGATGCCAGTGTTCCCTTCTTGTCATCGTTTCCATGTCTCTGTGGAAGTGATTCTCTGAGAGTCTTCCCCATTTGGCTTTTGCCTGGAGAAGTAGCCAGCTCCCTTCTACCACAAGAAAGGAAGGAAAGGCCAAGTTCACTTCAACTATAAGTTGGCTTATAGCTAATGCCTCTACGATTTTTCTCTCTTTCTTCCATGTTTCCTCCCCTTTAAAGAGCGAGGGAAGAGAAGGAATAAAATGCCTGTAGACAACAAAACCTGTTTGGTAACCTCCAAGTAATTACACAAGGAAATAGCATCCCAATTATTCATTCTGTTTAAACCTGTGATATTTGGTATCTATTTGTCTTCAGCTCTACACTCCACTCATTCCAGAGCACTATTAGGAATTCTGCTCAATATCCTGACATCCGTGTTTCATTTTAGTTGCTGTTATGCTTGTATACTTTTTTAAATTTTTATTGAAATATAGTTGATTTACAATGTTGTGTTAGTTTTAGATGATAGCAAACTGATTCAGTTATATTGAAAAGAACCTTTTGAAGGTTCTTTTCCATTATAGTTTATTGCAAGATATTGAGCATAGTTCCTTGTGTTATACAGTTTGACCTTGTTGGTTATCTATTTTATATATAGTAGTGTGTATATTTTAATCTCAAACTCCTGATTTAACCCCTCTCTCCCTTTCCCCTTTCATGACTCAGTCTGTTTTCTATGTCTGTGAGTCTATTTCTGTCTTATAAATAAGTTCATTTGTATCATTTTTTTAAGATTCCACATAAAGCAATGTCATATGATATTTGTCTTTCTCTGTTTGACTTACTTCAGTTAGTATGATCCTCTCTATACCCATTCATGTTGCTTCATATGACATTATTTCATCCTTTTTATGGCTGAGTAATATTCTGTCGTGGTTATATACCACATCTTCTTTATTCATTCATCTGTTGATTGACACTTATGTTGCTTCCATGTCTTGGCTAAATAGCGTTACTATGAACACTGGAGTGTATGTATCTTTCTGAGTTAAAGTTTAGTACTTCTGAATTTTCCATTCAGTTTTGCGAACTTGTATTTCTCCCTTATGGCTATACAGGAAACTATTTGTTTGAGTGTCAAAGCATTTTAATGTCAATTTTCAAATAAATCTGATACTAAAAAATAAAAATATAAGGAATCAAATCTGATTTAATTACATTTAAATCTTAAGGACTATTGATGGTTAATCTCATCCCAAAAGCATCTTTTGTGAGTAAGAAAAACATATCCATTGAATATATTTCACTTTTTTCCCCCAAATCCATATAATAAGAGTCATGACCCTTGGAAGATTCCAGGACAGGTAAGACTCATGATGTGATTCAGTTTTGTCTATTAAAAACATAATGTGAGCAATTTAAATTTTCTAATGACTGTGTTGTCTTTCCTGGTGTCTCAGTCAGTAAAGATTCTGCCTGCAATGCAGGAGACTGGAGCTCAATACCTGGGTTGGAAAGATCCCCAGAGAAGGAAATGGCAACCCACTCCAGTATTCTATCCTGGAGAATTCCATGGACAGAGGAGCCTGGTGGCCTACAGTTCGTGAGGTCACTAACACTTTGCATTGAGTAACTAACACTTTGTATTTTGTATTGTAATGACCATTCTAAAAAAGAAATATATGAAGTTCAGTCACTCAGTTGTGTCCAACTCTTTGCGACCCCATGGACCACAGCAAGCCAGGCCTCTCTGTCCATCACCAACTCCCGGAGTTTATGCAAACTCATGTCCATCGAGTCGGTGATGCCATCCAAACATCTCATCCTCTGTCAACCTCTTCTGCGCCTGCCTTCAGTCTTTCCCAGCATCAGGGTCTTTTCAGATGAGTCAGCTCTTCGCATCAGGTGCCCAAAGTATTGGAGTTTCAGCTTAAACATCAACCCTATTATGAGCACTCAGGAGTGATAACCTTTAGGATGGACTGGTTGGATCTCCTTGCAGTCCAAGGGACTCTCAAGAGTCTTCTCCAACACCACAGTTCAGAAGTATCAATTCTTCAGCACCCAGCTTTCTTTATAGTTCAACTCACACATCTATACATGACTACTGGAAAAACCATAGCCTTGACTAGGCGGACTTTTGTTGGCAAAGTAATGTGTCTGCTTGTTAATATGCTGTCTAGGTTGGTCATAACTTTCCTTCCAAGGAGTATTCGTCTTTTAATTTCATGGCTGCAGTCACCATCTGCAGTGATTTTGGAGCCCCGGAAAACAAAGTCAGTCACTGTTTCCACTGTTTCCCCACCTATTTGCCATGAAGTGATGGGACTGGATGCCATGATCTTCATTTTCTGAATGTTGAGCTTTAAGCCAACTTTTTCACTCTCCTCTTTCACTTTCATCAAGAGGCTCTTTAGTTCTTCACTTTCTGCTGAAAGAGTGGTGTCATCTGCATATCTGAGGCTATTGATATTTCTCCCGGCTATCTTGATTCCAGCTTGTGCTTCATCCAGCCCAGTGTTTCTCATGATGTACTCTGCACATAAGTTAAGTAAGCAGGGTGACAATATACAGCCTTGATGTACTCCTTTCCCAATTTGGAACCAGTCTCTTTTTCCAGGTATAGTTCTATCTGTTGCTTCCTGACCTGCATACAAGTTTCTCAAGAGGCAGGTCAGGTGGTCTGGTATTCCCATCTCTTTCAGAATTTTCAACAGTTTATTGTGATCCACACAGTCAAAGACTTTGCCATAGTCAATAAAGCAGAAATAGATGCTTTCCTGGAACTGTTGTGCTCTTTCGATGATCCAGCAGATATTGGCAATTTGATCTCTGGTTCCTCTGCCTTTTCTAAAACCAGCTTGAACATCTGGAAGTTCACGGTTCACATATTACTGAAGCCTGGCTTGGAGAATTTTGAGCATTACTTTACTAGCATGTGAGATGAGTGCAATTGTGTGGCAGTTTGAGCATTCTTCAGCATTGCCTTTCTTTGAGATTGGAATGAAAACTGACCTTTTCCAGTCCTGTGGCCACTGCTGAGTTTTCCAAATTGACTGGCATATTGAGAGCAGCACCTTCACAGCATCATCTTTCAGGATTTGAAATAGCTCAACTGGAATTCCATCACCTCTGCTAGCTTTGTTAGTAGTGATGCTTCCTAAGGCCCATTTGACTTCACATTCCAGGATGTCTGGCTCTAGGTGAATGATCATACCTTCCTGATTATCTGGGTTGTGAAGATCTTTTTTGTACAGTTCTTGCATGTATTCTTGCCACCTCTTCTTAATATCTTCTGCTTCTGTTAGGTCCCTACCATTTCTGTCCTTTATTGAGCCCATCTTTGCATGAAATGTTCTGTTAGTATCTTTAATTATCTTGAAGAGATCTCTAGTCTTTGCCAGTCAATTATTTTCCTCTATTTCTTGGTACTGATCACTGAGGAAGGCTTTCTTATCTCTCCTTGCTATTCTTTTTAGTTCTGAATTCAAATGGGTATATCTTTCCTTCTCTCCTTTGCTTTTCATTTCTCTTCTTTTCAAAGGTATTTGTAAAGCCTCTTCAGGCAGCCATTTTGCTTTTTTGCATTTCTTTTTCCTGCAGAATATATGAAGTTAGTTTAAAATATTTATTTTCCATTATATTAAAAATATTTTTTTCATTTATTTTTATTAGTTAGAGGCTAATTACTTTACAATATTGTAGTGGTTTTTGCCATACATTGACATGAATCAGCCATTTCAACTTTTAAAATATAAAGTATTATTATGAGATAGCTTACTATATTTTTTATACAAAATCTGATGTGCATTTTACATTTAAAACACTTCTCTATGGCCACCTGTGACAAGTGGGTATTATGATAGATACACAGCACAACTCTGGCCTAATCTGTTGCCCAGTTTAGCACTGTACTTCAAAATATCACCAACATCACCCCTTTTGAATTCCCTATTCAATTTTTTTTTTTTTTTTTTTTTTTTTTACTGACATAATTTCTGCAGGAACAATGCTCAGATAATTTTTAGTTTAAAGTCTGGTACTGACAGAGCATGACCACGATAGACCTCAGTAAACACAGGCCAATGATTAGAAGGAAGTGTGGTCTAGCCTCAACAGGGAGGAATTCCTTAGCTATCCTACCAACTTAGATAGTGCATGAAAAAATCTGAAATGCATGTATGGACATTTACACAGGTTAGAAATCATGTAACAACTGAATAGGCACATTAAATGTGATGATGGATAGGAACAAACCTTGAACATGAGAATCAGCTATTGTACTAATCATAGATATACTGTGGGAGGTGCCTGGCATAGAGTAAGCACTCAGTCAATTTCTAAATTAAAATAAATTTAAGCAACAAATTGTCTTCATTGAAGGAAGAAATTGGTTTACCCTAAGTTTGTCAAGGTAAACTTCACAGAGAATAAACTCAATGTCAGAAAATCTAACTAGATGTGGAATTAGACTGTTGCTAATGCAAAGAGCTGACTGACTGGAAAAGACCCTGATGCTCGGAAAGATTGAGGGCAGGAAGAGAAGGGTCGACAGAGGATGAGATGGTTCGATGGTATCACCGACTCAATGGACTAGGTTTGAGGAAACTCCGGGAGAAAATAAAGGACAGGAAAGTCTGGCATGCTGCAGTTCACAGGTTCAAAAAGAATCATACAGGACTTCGTGACTGAACAACAATTATATAGTAGTGATTTCATTCTCTTTAAGAATTATTCCAGTGGAGGAGTTAATCAGGGAAAAAACTTGGAAAGTTTTTAAGTTCTCGTCCTCATCCTGTGGATACAAGGAACATATAGCTACACACAGAGCAATTTCTCTAACAGAGATCCAGAAACTAGCTGAGCTTCTCCTACATTTTGGACAAATGAGAAAACACACACATTGCAATGGCAGGCACTAGATGCTCCCCAGAGACCAGGGAAGCTAGAGAACACAACTGCCTTCTCCTTACAATGTACCCCAAACACCAGCAGCTCCCTGGAATGAGCACATGACTGTGCCCCAAATTTTATGGCTGCTTTCCCAGAAGTGAGTTCCCAGATGGCCTGACTCTGATAGCCAAAGGGACTTACTTGCATTCATGAGTCCCACAGGACAATAGAGAATGTAGAAGCAATTCTTAACCAGCTCTCCTGCCAGGGTTTGTGGAGAAGGAAGAGGCAAAATCAACTATCTTCCAGTATTTCCTTGAAAGAAGCTTATCTGTATACCGTAAAATTTGCTCCAAGGCTAGGCTTCTAATTTAATAGTCATCTCTGAACAGGGTGAGATCTTTCCCATGAATAGGGAAACTGGTCAGCAACTCTAACAATTTATCTCTCTCGCTTGCTCCAATAATAAAACCAAGTCACCGATATGTCCCTGAAGTAATTTGCAATTCATCTGGCAACTCAGTTTTTGCAGCAGCCACCCAAAAATGGGTGCCCCAAGTAGTCTGGCTCTAATAGCCAATGGAAATTGCTTTCACTGTATCAAACAAAGAAACAATTCTCAGCAGGTGTTAGAAAAGCCCTCCCACTATAGCAAAAAAATATGCATCTCCTGGTTTCTTCCAGGAAGGGGTTAACTATATACTTTCTCAGCTGCTGTCGTATAGTTCAGCTTCTAGTCAGCTTTATCTAGATACTGACTGCAGTCCTCCTTTGGGATACTGATATACCTTAGCACACTCACAGCTACTGGGAGTCACAGAGAACAAAGAAAAAGACTTGAATGGTACAAGAGTTTGAGAGACAACTAGGAGCTTGGACTAGGCTGAACAACAAGGTTCATCATCTACACAAGACCATTCTGTCAAGATTGGGAAAGATATGTGTTTTACATAATGTGCAGAAACCAATATGAAGTGTCAACAAAAATAAACAAAATAATATGCTTCAAACAAAATAGCAAGATAAATATCCAGAAATAGATCTTAATAAGATTCCAGACTGCCTGGAGAAATATCAATAACCTCAGATATGCAGATGACACCACCCTTATGGGAGAAAGCAAAGAGAAACTAAAGAGCCTCTTGATGAAGGTGAAAGATGAGAGTGAAAAAGATGGCTTAAAGCTAAACATTAAAAAAAAGAAGATCATGGCATCCGGTCCCATCACTTCATGGCAAATAGATGGGGAAACAGTGGAAACGGTGAGAGACTTTATTTTTGGGGGCTCCAAAATCACTGCAGATGGTGACTGCAGCCACGAAATTAAAAGATGCTTGCTCCTTGGAAGAAAAGCTATGACAAACCTAGACAGCATATTAAAAAGCAGAGACATTACTTTGCCATAAAGGTCTGTGTAGTCAAAGCTACATTTTTTTCAGTAGTCATGTGTAGATGTGAGAGTTGGACCGTAAAGAAGGCTGAACACCAAAGAATTGATGCTTTTGACCTGTAGTGTTGGAGAAGACTATTGAGAGTCCCTTGGACAGCAAGGAGATCAAACCAGTCAGTCCTAAAGGGAATCAATCCTGAATATTCATTGGAAGGACTGATGCTGAAGCTGAAGCTCCAATACTTTGGCCACCTGATGCAAAGAGTTGACAAATTGGAAAAAAATGTGATCCTGGGAAAGGTTGAAGGCAGGAGGAGAAGGGGACAACAGAGGATGAGATGGTTGGATGGCATCACCAACTCCATGTATATGAACTTGAGATAGCTCCTGGAGATGGTGAAGGAGAGTGAAGCTTGGCGTGCTGCAATCCATGGGATCACAAAGAGTTGGACATGACTGAGTGGCTGAACAACAACAACAACAGCAATATCTTAATAAAATATAGACAAGCACTTTACCTAATACTTTAGAATAATGGACATAAAGATGTTTACATAAGTCAGGAGAGCAATGCATGAAAAAAAGTGAAAATTTCAATGTATAAATAGAAAATATTGAACCAAAAATTTAACATAGAGCTGAAAAATATAATCACTGAGCTGAAGATTCAGTGGAGGGATTTAGCAACAGTCTAGATCAAATGGAGTAAAGGGTTTGGCAAACTCAAGGACAAGGCAGTGGAATTTATCCAATTAGAATAGCAAAAAGAAAAGCTATTAAAATAGAGTATAGATAGTAAGGGACTCATGAGACATCATCAAATGGTCCTATATAAAAGAATGAAGGGATGGAGCCAAAGCAAAAACAACGGCCAGTTGTGGATGGGACTGGTGATAGAAGCAAGGTCCAATGCTGTAAAGAGCAATATTGCTTAGGAACCTGGAATGTTAGGTCCATGAATCAAGGCAAATTGGAAGTGGTCAAACAGGAGATGGCAAGAGTGAATGTTGACGTTCCAGGAATCAGTGAACTAGAATGGACTGGAATGGGTGAATTTAACTCAGATGACCATTATATCTACTACTGTGGGCAAGAATCCCTTAGAAAAAATGGACTAGCCATCATAGTCAACAAAAGAGTCTGAAATGCAGTACTTGGATGCAATCTCAAAAATGACAGAATGATCTCTGTTCGTTTCCAAGGCAAACCATTCAATTTCACGGTAATCCAAGCCTATGCCCCAAACAGTAACGCTGAAGAAGCTGAAGTTGAATGGTTCTATGAAGACCTAGAAGACCTTTTAGAACTAACACCCAAAAAAGATGTCCTTTTTTCATTATAGTGGACTGGAATGCAAAAGTAGGAAGTCAAGAAACACCTAGAGTAACAGGAAAATTTGGCCTTGGAGTACGGAATGAATCAGGGCAAAGGCTAATAGAGTTTTGCCAAGAGAATGCACTGGTCATAGAAAACACCCTCTTCCAACAACACAGGAGAAGACTCTACACATGGACATCACCAGATGGCCAACACTGAAATCAGATTGATTATATTCTTTGCAGCCAAAGATGGAGAAACTCTATACAGTCAGCAAAAACAAGACCTGGAGCTGACTGTGACTCAGATTATGAACTCCTTATTGCCAAATTCAGACTTAAACTGAAGAGAGTAGGGATAACCACTAGACCATTCAGGTATGACCTAAATCAAATCCCTTATGAATATGCAGTGGAAGTGAGAAATAGATTTAAGGGACTAGATCTGACAGACAGAGAGCCTGAAGAACTATGGGCGGAGGTTTGTGACATTGTACAGGAGACAGGGATCAAGACCATCCCCATGGAAAAGAAATGCAAAAAGTCAAAAAGTTGTCTGAGGAGGCCTTACAAATAGCTGTGAAAGGAAGAAAAGCAAAAAGCAAAGGAGAAAAGAAAAGATATTCCCATTTGAATGCAGAGTTCTAAAGAATAGCCAGGAGAGATAAGAAAGCCTTCCTCAGTGATCAGTGCCAAGAAATAGAGGAAAACAACAGAATGGGAAAGACTAGAGATCTCTTCAAGAAAATTACAGATACCAAGGGAACATTTCATGCAAAAATGGGCTCAATAAAGGACAGAAATGGTATGGACCTAACAGAAGCAGAAGATATTAAGAAAAGGTGGCAAGAATACACAGAAGAACTGTATAAAAAAGATCTTCATGACCCAGATAATCACAATGGTGTGAACACTCACCTAGAACCAGACATCCTGGAACGTGAAGTCAAATGGGCCTTAGAAAGCATCACTACTAACAAAGCTAGTGGATGTGATGGAATTCCAGCTGAGCTATTTCAAATCCTGAAAGATGATGCTGTGAAAGTGCTGCACTCAATATGCCAGTCAATTTGGAAAACTCAGCAGTGGCCACAGGACTGGAAAAGGTCTGTTTTCATTTCAGTCCCAAAGAAAGGCAATGCCAAAGAATGCTCAAACTACCACACAACTGCACTCATTTCACACGCTAGTAAAGTAATGCTCAAAATTCTCCAAGCCAGGCTTCAGCAATACATGAACTGAGAACCTCCAGATGTTCAAGCTGGTTTTAGAAAAGGCAGAGGAACCAGAGATCAAATTGCCAATATCTGCTGGATCATCAAAAAAGCAAGAGAGTTCCAGAAAAACATCTATTTCTGCTTTATTGACTACGCCAAAGCCTTCAACTGTGTGGATCACAATAAACTGTGGAAAATTCTGAAGGAGATGGGAATACCAGACCACCTGACCTGCCTCTTGAGAAACCTGTATGCAGGTCAGGAGGCAACAGATAGAACTATACATGGAACAACAGACTGGTTCCAAATTGGGACAGGAGTACATCAAGGCTGTATATTGTCACCCTGCTTATTTAACTTATATGCAGAGTACATCATGAGAAATGCTGGGCTGGATGAAGCACAAGCTGGAATCAAGATAGCCGGGAGAAATATCAATAACCTCAGATATGCAGATGACACCACCCTTATGGCAGAAAGTGAAGAGGAACTAAAAAGCCTCTTGATGAAAGTGAAAGAGGAGAGTGAAAAAGTTGGCTTAAAGCTCGACATTCAGAAAACTAAGATCATGGCATCTGGTCCCATCAACTCATGGGAAATAGATGTGGAGACAGTGGAAACAGTGTCAGACTTTATTTTTTGGGGCTCCAAAATCACTGCAGATGGTGATTGCAGCCATGAAATTAAAAGACGAATACTCCTTGGAAGGAACGTTATGACCAACCTAGACAGTATATTAAAAAGCAGAGACATTACTTTGCCAACAAAGGTCCATCTGGTCAAGGCTATGATTTTTCCAGTAGTCATGTATGGATGTGAGAGTTGGACTGTGAGGAAAGCTGAGTGCTGAAAAATTGATGCTTTTGAACTGTGGTGTTGGAGAAGACTCTTGAGAGTCCCTTGGGCTGCAAGGAGATCCAACCAGTCCATCCTGAAGAAGATAAGTCCTGGGTGTTCATTGGAAGGACTGATGCTGAAGCTGAAACTCTAATACTTTGGCCACCTCATGCAGAGAGTTGACTCATTGGAAAAGACCCTGATGCTGGGAGGGATTGGGGGCAGGAGGAGAAGGGGATGACAGAGGATGAGATGGCTGGATGTCCTCACTGACTCTATGGGCATGAGTTTGAGTAAACCCCAGGAGTTGGTGATGGACAGGGAGGCCTGGTGTGCTGCGATTCATGAGGTCGCAAAGAGTCGGACACGACTGAGCGACTGAACTGAACTCACCTGATGCATTACAATGGTTTCAGAGGAAAACAAAGAGAAAGAGGAAGAAAGCTTATCGAAAGGAATAATGACTCAAAACTTCTTTAATCTGGGAAAAGAAAAAGACTTGAAACCCATAAAACTGCAAAAAGAAAGAATCCAAAGGATCCACACTGAGAAATATCATAATGAAATAGTCAATAATTAAAAACAGAGAATATTAAAAACAACAAGAGAAAAACAATGCTATTTGCATGGGAAACCCATAAGACTTTGAGCAGGGTTTTTTTTAGCAGACTTTACAGTCCAAAGAAAGTGGCATAATATTGAAAGAAAAAATCAACCAGTTAAGAATATTCTACCTGGCAAATAACCCTTAAAAGTTAAAGAAAAAATAGAGAGCTTTCCAGACAAACAAAAGTAAGAAGAATACATCGCCACTAGACCAGGTTTACAAAAACATTAATGGGTTTCTTCAAGCTGAAACGAAATGACACTAGTTACTAATGGGAAAACACATGAAAGTATGAAACTCATTGGTCAAGGTAAATATATATATTTAAATTCAAAATACTCTATGGTTGTAATACTAGTGGATATGTCGTAGCCACGCGTTCCGGGAAACTAACTCACTCAGAAGGACAATGCAGATAGTAGAGTGCAGTTTATTACACCGGCGGGCCCAAGGCAGAGTCTCCTCTTAGCCAAGGACCCCAACCAGCATTTGTGAAAATCTTTTATACCCCATGTGTACATGTCCAAACCCACCACCCCAAATTCCTTGAGACTTACATAAACTAAGGAAGGGTAAATACAATCCCAATAACCCCATCACTCATGTGCCATGTGCTCAGACAGTTAAACAATTAGTCAATAATCAATAAGCACGAGGTTACACTCCGACAGGTACAGAAAAATTTATGGCCTTTCTGGAGGAAGGGGTGATTAGTGTATGTGTTTTCTTAGGCGAGGAGTAACCTGGATACGGTCTTCAAGATTCCCCTGTCCGGAGGGGGTCTTATCCTTCTGTTGTCGTTTCCATAGACACTAAACACAGAGCGCAGAGTCCATTGGAGAGGTGGCCGAGCATGGTCAGCATGAACAGGCCTGAGATAGAGTCCAGGCCCTATGAATTCCTTCTTCAGATAAACCACTTGTAATTTTAGTATGAAGATTAAAAGACCAAAGTATGCATATTTTTAAAAACTGATAGAAATCAATAGCAAAAAATAAAAATTAAAAAACAATTCAAAAAATGGGCAAAGGACCTGAAGAGACATTTTTTTTTTTTTTCCAAAGAAGACATACAACAGGTCAACAGGAACATGAAATTATTTCAACATCACTAATCATCAGGGAACCACAAATCATGACCTGAATAAAATATCACGTCAAAAAGACTAGAGATAAAAATGCTGGAGAAGATGTGGACAGCCACAAATGAAAATAGTATGGAGGTTACTTGAGAATTTAAAAATAGACCTACTATGTGATCCAGCAATCCTACTTCTGGGTATATATGCAAAGGAAATGAAATGTTCTCAAAGAGGTGTCTGTACTCCCATGTTCATAGCAGCATCATTTATGATAGCAAAGAAATGGAAACAGCCTAGGTGTTCATTGACAGATAAATAGAGAAAATGTTATATATATATAGTTGCTGTTCAATGACCAGTTGTGTTTGACTCTGCAATCCCGTGGGCTGCAGCGTGCCAGGGCTCCCTGTCCCTCACCATCTGCTTGGGTTTGCCTAAGTTCATGTACATGGCATCAGTGATGCCATCTAGCCAGCTCATCCTCATATATATATATATGAGTAATATATATATAATATATATATAATATATAATATAATATATATGAGTAATATATATATATATATATATATATATATATATATATACATATATTACTTAGCCTTAAAAGAGAAGGAAACCCTGTCATTTGTAAGAGCATGGGTGAATGTGGAAGATATTATGCCAAACTAAATTAGCAAGACAGAGAAAAACAGATATGGCATGGTATCACTTATTTTTGGAATCTAAAAATTACTTTTTTAAAAGTCAAACTCATAGAAACAGTGCAAAAGTGGTTTCAAGGGTAGGAATGGTGGGGGGAAATAGGGAGAGTTTGTTAAAAAGGTAAAATCTTTTAGTGAAAGATGAATAAAGCCTGAGGATATGATATAGGACATGGTGGTTACAACTGATAACACTATATTGTATAATTGAAATTTGGTAAGAGAAATGTTCTCACACAAAAAAAGGGAAATACGTGAAATGATGAAAGTATTAATTAACTCAGTGGTAGGAATTATATATATACAGAGAGGGAGAGAGAGAGAGAGATAATATCACATTGCACACTTTAAATATCTTACAATTTTATCTGTCAAGCATTCCCCAATAAAGCTGAGAATAAAGCTTACTTCTCAACTCCTCTACTGTTTGCATGATTTGCAGTTGCTAATATTATGGTCTTGCTCAGGGTACATGTGTCTCTGCACTCTGAGTTAGGGTCCTTATGATGGTGATGAATTTAAGTGGGTTCCTGTCTTTCTGTATGTGCTACAGGGCATTCACCATTCTCTGGGCATTAGCAAGTGAAAAAATGCCTTCCTTATTTTTATGTAGCTGAAGAATGGACCTATCATTAAATTCAAACAAAGCTTGGTTCCCTGGGCTCTGGATATCTACTTATTGCTCTCATGAAATTCTTTGAGTTCTCAAAATCATGGATTGGCTCAGCAGGACTGAAATTTTGGTAGTCTTCATTTGTGAAGTCTCCAAAACACACATTAATAGTATATTGTTATTCAGATAGCTTGATTTTGTTGATCGGTGGATATAAATGCTTTTATGTATATTCATGTGTGTGTGTGTGTTGGTTCCTCAGTCCTATCTGACTCTTTGACACCCCATGGACTATAACCCATGGAATTCCCTAGGCAAGGATACTGGAGTGGATTGCCATGCCCTTCTGCAGGGTATCTTCCCCACCAGGAGATCAAACTCAGGTCTCTTGCACTGCAGGCAGATTCTTTACTGTCTGAGCCACTGGGAACTCCTATATAACACAAATATTTGCTCAATTCATTGAATTGTTTTGCTTAGTATGTTTTTATTAATTATTTTATTATCTTTATAATAATACTATGAAATAAGTAATTATTTCTCACATTAGAAATGAGAAAACTGCTCATTCTATTTCATACTCAGATATGCTAAAGAATGCAATGTCACACCCATGCTTCTACCAGGTTTGTTGAAATCATATTTCTCCAAGAGAGTTTGGATTGAACTACACTGGCCAGAAGAGCATTTATTTCTCCTCATTATCACTGGCATCCTTTGGGACAAGAACTCAATGATTATATATATTGCATAAACTAATGGATGATTATGTTTTCGTAAACAGAAGCACATAAAAAAAGCAAACAAAATCAATGCCTCTTTAAATCCTACAATTAAAACCAGCAAAACAAGCTAGGAAATCTATACCAGATTAGTTTCCTTTGATTCCCCAAATATAACCCCTCATAGTAAAATTCTTCACTGTGGCTCCCATGGCTACTATCTATGGGCTAAAATTCCTTCATCTTCTATGGAAACCTTCTCCTGAGGGCACCCCAAGATAGCTAGTCCTCTTAAGAGGTAAGTTCTCCTTTCAAATGCAAATAAGAACACAAGCAAACAAATAAACATCAGTTCCTGAAGCATTAGTTTGTGGTCTCTGGTTTCTATTCTAGAGTCTGGAAAATCCCCTGGAGAAGGGAGTGGCTACCCACTGCAGTATTCTTGCCTGGAGAATTCCATGGACAGAGGAGTGTACAGTCCACGGGGTCGCAAAGAGTTGCACACGACTGAGTGACTAACACATTCACTTGGAACACATATCTCCTTTTAATACTTGCAGAGTAAATAGACATTTGTTAATATTTTAAAAACTGTAAAGCTAAATAAATGAACTACTGGAAAGTGAACTGAGGTAAATCTTGTGTTGTATATTTGTTTTTAGCTTGCATTTTACTTTAAAAAGCTGAAGATGTGCTATTTTCATATGTGAACACATTAATCCTTTCTAAGGAATGAACAATGTGCATAATGACCAAACAATCCACAAAAATTGGAGAATCTAGTTTTCAAACAAATGTATTGACCCTAAGAACAGTATATTCAAAGAGAAACAGAGTTGTTTCTCAGACTCTTGGCAACAATCTGCTAACATTTTAGCCCATTCCAATGAAAAAAGATGGTGCAGCAATATAAAAACAACAGCTCCATTAAAGTTAAATAGTTCTGAGCTTTACATTCTTACAATAATAATGTTGGCCTTTTGCCTCTGTTATAGCAAATGTATTAAATATTCATGCTGATATTTATTTTCTAAATGTAAAATGGAATTAGGATAACAAACAAAGTCTACCATCTGATGATAACATTGGATATATATTATATTTTTTGTTTCATAGGCTTTTACATATTTGGTTCAAGGTAGCTTACTGAATAATGCATAAACATCTTTAAAAATGTATTTCAATAGTTGAGGTTATAGTTGTTTGTCAGGTTCTCATCTTGAACCGAAAGTGTGATGATTTCCTTACTGTATAGAACAAAGCTATAAAGAAACCTTTAAAATCTAATCAGTGTTGAGTCAAAACATTTTCATGATGGAGACCCTCTATCAGTGAGCTCATTTTTTTTAAAGAAACCATGATATTGTCTACAAATGTTTGGTTTCCTGAAGCATCTTCTTAGGAGAGCTTTTGCTTTTTGTTTGTTGTTTGCAAGTGATCTAGAAATAGTCTAAAGTTCTAAGAAATAGCTATATTTATAAAATTTAAAATAACAAAATAATATAAAGCTATGGAAGACAACATATCTATTTGCAATCACTCTGCTGTTTTGAAGGGATGGTTTTTATCTCTCTGTTCATCATAAACTAATGGTACCTATATTTATACTTTACTTTGAGGCTAAACAGATACTAAAGGTTTAGACTTTTTGCATAGGACTTTCTAAGTAGTAACTGTACGTACTATGGACATATTACACTGCAACATATTGGGTTCTGATTCTCAGTTCTAAAGTTTCAGAAATAATTGTATAAACCTATCTTGTGATTTTTAATATTTTGTGGCAAACCACCTTTAATTAAATAAACTCATTAAAGGCTATTGATAATATAAAATTCTATTTTATTAATTTTCAATGAGAAACATAACCACAAATTAGACTCAGGATGAACTACATAACTGACAAATGTGTTAGTCTCTTAGTTGTGTCTGACTCTTTGTGACCCCATGGACTGTGGCCCGCCAGGCTCCTCTGTCCATGGAACTCTCCAGGCAAGAATACTGGAATGGGTTGCCATTCCCTTCTCCAGGGAAGCTTCTCAACCCAAGGATTGAGCCGACTCTCCTGCATTGCAGGCAAATTCTTTACCATTTGAACTACCAGGGAAGCCCAAGTGCAAAATGAAAATGCAGAGCCTTTTTTCAAAATAATGAAGAACTTCAAGGCAGCAACAGTACAGCATTAAGCCAACTCAGGGACTACCTAAGAGTGAGGGCCTTGCATAACTGCACAGGTCACAAGCCCACGAAGCTGACCATGATTAAACTCGTATATCTACCAAAGATCGCTTATGAGTATAGAGTTAGAGAAAGGGATCTGGTCATACACCTGTATTCCTGAGAATGCTGGTTGAATTTCTCTTCTCAACTGTAACAAAGTATATGGGAACACATTAGCACTTCCTGCTGTCTTTTCTTCCTTATTTAGTTCATTTCTCTTCTGTAAGAGGAAGGCAGGTGGCTTTCTCCATTATGTTACAACCCTGTTGTACTGCTAGCAGGTTTTCATGAAAATGCCCTGTCTTCTTCACTGGATTCAGTACATGACCTAATCTCATCAGTTACACTTGTAAAACATATATTAGTGTGTGTTGCATTCTATACATAGCAGGCTGGGTTTTAGTAGTTTCCATTTCAGAGGATGGCCTTTCTCAGTGAGATTCACTAGACTCTGAAGAAACTTATAACAATCATCTCTGCACTGAGAAGGCTTCATTTATTCATTCAACACAGCTTTATTGAGTACCTGTCATATATGTATTAGATTCTCTATTATTTAGCACTTATTTTTCAGTATATGTTGAAAAAATATATGTATTCAACATGTTATTTAGTGTATGTTATTTTGAGAATTCAACATGGATATTTGTCTGTTATACCAGGCATATATTTTAGTCAAGACATGTTTGTTTGCATTAGCAAAATCCAACTCAAACTGTACTAAAAATAGATAGATAGATGGATAGGTAGATAGATATAATAGTTTCAAGTGGCTGCATGTTTCAGGAATTCAAAACACATCATCAGAACATCTTTCTTTCTCTCTTTCTTCTCTTCCTTCTCTCCTCTCTCTCTCTCCCTTTCTGTCTGCTGTCCCATTTCCTATGACTTGGTGTTATTGTCAAGCAGGATCCCTCCATGTGGTTGCAAAAATAGACTCAAGTACCTCTCGGTTTATATGTCGAAAGGAGTAAGCATCTCCTTTGTTTGAGCATGCAAAATGATTATGTTGAAGGACTGACTGGCCTCACTCAGATCACATACCTACCCTAAACCAATAACTATGCCCTGGGTCTGGAATATGGTTATTAGTCGTCCATGAGACTATGATTGACAATTCCACTGGGGGGTGAAAAGGCAATTTACAAAAAGAAAAGGGGAGGGATTTGTTATCAAAGAAAGAAGAAGAATTCTATACAGGTAGAAACAATAAATGTCTCCAACAGCATGACACTATAGGAGCCTATAGTTTAAAGAGAGGTTAAGTTTTGAAGTCTGAAGAAAGGTATTATGTGCCACTAAATGTTGTCTTTGGGAATGTGGTTAAATCACTGCAGCCAGAAGAGCTAATCATTTCGATTCTCAAGGAAAAACATGAAGCAAAAAGACCTACTTGTTCCAGGGTTCTTAGAGGAAACTCTAATATGTTGACAATTCAGAAGAATCAAGGTATCAGTTTTGTCCAATATTGTTGCATATATAAAGAGATGCTATTTAATTTTTTGATCTTGGTCAAAGTGTTTACCCTTTAGGACCTAGAGTTCCCAGTCTATTAAGTGGGATGAGTACTCCTATTATACAGCCAGCCGTCAAAAATAAAGGATGTTGGAGGCCAGCAATCCCAGCTATGTCTTGGGCACTGATACTTCCAAGAGTTGCATTAATTCTTATGTGCCTCTTAAGACACCTTCTAACTTCTCAAAGGGACCAAGGCTTTCCACTTCTTAATCCCTTTGAGGAATCCCCAAAACCATTTACACAGTTCCATATCCATTATATCTAACATTCTATAGACTTGATATTTCAAAGTACTTTTAAATTCTTAAACTTTATTCTCCCAATATATAATAGTATTATTATATAATGCTTTGTGAGTTGGCCAGAGATAAACAGCTCCTTAATGAACTTGTAACAGGCATTAGTATAGTCAATCTTGTCATAATTCTGCTTCTGCTTCACTTCATGTCACATAACATCATAGAACAACCACAGAGCTAGCTACTGTGCTTCACACAGAGAAAAGATGTGGTCCTTCACCCTCAAGTACCACCCCTCCACCCACACCCACACTCCAGGGGTTTGACAGTGCACTCTGACCCATATGACAACTCACTGGAAAAATGTTGTTCTTGTGTACATTCTTTATCAGTGGGGGCGATGGGACCCTCAAGCTTGTCTCCAAAGCTCCTCACTTGCATCAGAGGACACTTCTGAGAAACATGATGACAGCTGATGGTTATTCCATCCAAGCAGAGAATTGAGGCCACTCTTCCTTCTGCAGCTTTGCTGGGCTGCTGAAGCAGGTTTATGACTCTGTGGGTATTTATAATTTTAAGGAAATGTTGTAATCAAGGAAACCCTGAGATCAGTGAATCACTGAATCACCAGGAAATACTCATAAAGACAACAAAAACAAAATCAACTATATAAAAACCTGTGCTCATTTTAGTGTTGCCTAAATATTATGGTGTTAGGGTACATTCTCAGCCAAGGATGTTCTCTGAGATATGGACATCTGAATGAAAGGGATGGTGGTGGTGTCAACTGATGATAAGTGCTGCTTGGGGGAACTAACAGATAGCAACAGGTCCTCCATGGATAACAAAGACATTCTCAGAACATGGATTTGTCACAGGCATGATGCCAGGTAAAAGAAGAGGGAGAGTAATTGTATGGCATGTCTTTTTTTTTTTTTTACTTCAGGTGGAGGCGGGGAAGAGAGGGAAGTAAAATAAATGATACACACTTCCAGGAACCAAGGAAGGAAAACTAAAAATAGACATCTCCCTAAATAGAGTGTAAAGGCAGTCTAAAGCTGGGATTCTGAAGACCACATCTCCTGGGGAATCTCGCAATGCTCTAAGAAGTCTTTGTTTTCTCCCTTAATGGATCCCGTCAGCATTTTAATATCCTCAGATATCTCTAATGGCAGCAACACCCCCAAAAGACCCATTGGCAGGTGTCCATGGGGCAACCCTGTTTTCAGAATGGCCTGGTTCTTCCTGTGGCTTCCTCCTCACAGCCTCCTGAGATCAACAGGGATATTGTCCTCACCACCCCCAAAAAGGGAACAGCCATAATTCTATTTCAGAATTTTTTTTTTTTTTTGGCCTCAAGCTGCTGGAACTTGGTCAAAACAGTCCAAAGTAAATTTATAACATTTCATAAAAATAATTTTGTTTGTGTTAAGTAATGACGACAGAAATAGCACAGTACCTAATCCTGGCTTCTGGCTTAATTAAATCCGTTTAAAAAATTCTTTTACTACTTCCTCATGCTCACCAACACATCTGAAAAAAAAGTTTTCAGACTTGTCAAACCTGAAAATGCTTCAGTCAAACCTTTCTACTCTGCAAGATCAGACACTGGCTTCCATTAATTTTTTTTTTTTTTTTCTCTTTCCTTATTCATTCAAAGCTGCCTTAAGGCAAAATCGTGAAGTCTGTGGCATTTGCCTGCAGGGCTTCTTTCTTCAACTTTCATCATTTTTTCTCTACTCTTTTAAGAGCCCTTGACTTCCTTTCCTTCCAGAGTCAAGTGTTCTTGAACTTTCCGGCAGTTGAGAAGCCTCTTCAGTAGTGAGAATCCCTTTATTAACCTACAGCCAGGTGAGCTGCCCCAGGAGCCCTGAAGGGGCAGGAACTGGAAGAAAAGCCTAAAGGGAAACCAGACACAAGCTTTGAAACTCTGGACATCTCAGTGGTTCTGAGTTTCACTTTTTCCATCTGTAAAACGGAAGAACACTTGTTTCAAAATTCTCCCTCATGCCTGGAGCCCACCACACACAGTCCCTCCCAGTTCACCCTCACCTCTTTGCCTCTCCAGCTCTATTCTAGGCTAGTCTTCCCTTCTTCTCCATCAAGTCTCACCCAAAAGTTTACTTCTGGGGAGATCTTCCCAGACCAGCATACCTAAGAAACCACTCCTCTCCCCACTGTAAACACCCTTTTATTTAACTACCACAATTCAGGATTTTCATATGTCATTTATTACTTTACCTTCTCTTTCCTTGTATGTGTGTGGGAGTCTTGTCTCTCCAATAGACTGTAGCTCCATTCATGAGGACAGGGGCTATTTCTAGACATTCCATCATCACTGTTCAGATTTTAGAATAGCACAGAGTATTTAGCACCTAAAGTCTCAATAAACATGTTGTTTACCTCTCATCAGCCTATATGGAAATGTTTCATTGAATTATACAGGTTGTGATCCAACTTCCTGTCCCTATCCTAGCGGATAAGGGAGGATAAAGTTTCCTCAATTCTGGCCAGCCAAATGGCGGAGTAGAAGGACATACGCTTATCTTCTTCTGTGAGTGTTTGGGAGTCTCCAGCAGAGGCGCGGGCCAACAGTGGCCTGCTGTGGGGTCAGGGGCACTGGCGGCAGCAGTCCTTGGAGGTGTAGCATATTGGCATAAGTCCTCTTGAAAGAGGTGCCATTAGCCTTTAGAGGTGCCATTAGCCATTAGATAGCATAGCCCTACCATAGAGACATGGAAATGAATTATTAAGGTCATCCAAATTAGGAAAAAAAAAAAAAAAAAACAGTCTATTTATTCAGTGTGTGCTATAGCTGGGGAGTCAGCCACCATCCATTGTGTCTGGCAAAGAGGCAGAGGTTTTGAGGGGAGTGGGAAAGTTTAATAGTGAAAAAAAGAAAAGATTTCAATATGCTCTGATTAGAGGTTGTTGGTATGGGGCAGCTAGACATAGGCTATCTAAAAGCAGATCATGCATGGTGTTGGTTTGGGAGGCACATTTGGCTTCCTTGCGCTAGTCCTGAAATATTAGTGGCAAAAAAAGAGAAGCTGGCACTCTTTGACCAAGTCCTGATGCTCTGGGCTGATTTCAGAAGATGTAGGTCAGATTTAGATGTTATGCATGGTCTGGTCATTGTGTGTTTGCATGTGTCTCATGGGATTCTTTCCCTTTCCTTCCCATATACCTGCATACCCAATACTCTAAAACAAAGTATGGAGGAAATACACAAATTAGCTCAAAATAAGCTGTTAATTTAAGAAAGTGTATTGAGGCAGATGCAATTCAAAGGGAATTGGCATTTATTAGAGCAATCAAGGACTCTAACAATTAGATGAATAAGAAACAATGAAGATCAGTGTGGGAGTAATATTTGGGTGCAAAATATTGTGTTGGTTATTCTATTCAAATTACAAATTATTCTATTCAAATTACTGTAAGAACAGCTCAGATTAGTTTTTCTCTTTAAAATATATGAATAATAAGAGGTCAAAACTTTCAAAGATATTAAACTAATTAAAAGGAGATCAAAAAAGAAACTTTTGAGGCTTTTGTGCTGATACCTGGACACACCAGGTACTTTTGTGCCTCTGCAGTGCCTCCATCCGGGTTGCTTCATCTTTCTTCTCTCTTATCTGAGCCTCTGACCTTCAAGACAAACTCTAAGAGTTGCCCTCCTCCATGCAGTCATTGTCAACAATAGGCTCACAGCTCTTCTGCTGTCTAAATTCCTAAATCTTATCTGTGTCACTCAACACTTAATGGCATTTTTCAGTGGGATATTTTGTATATTCATGTTCTTTCTTATCAACTAAACTGGGAGGTTTCTGTGAATTTTTGTATCCACCACAGCAACTATAACATATGCACACTCAACTCATTTGACTGTATAAATGCCTTCATTCTCCATCAATAACAATAGGAAAGACATGTACACACCACTATATTTAAAATGGATAACCAAGTTCCTACTATAGGGCACAAGGAACTCTGCTCAATGTTAGGCAGCCTGGATGAGGGGGAGTTTGAGAAAGAATGGATACATGTATATATACGGCCAGGTCCTTTTGTTCTCCACCTGAAACAATCACAGCATTGTTAATCAGCTGAACTCCAATACAAAATAAAAAGTTTAAAAGGGACATTGATAGATTAAATTAAAATTCAAAGGAAAAAATTTGAGTTTATTTCACTCTCTATATATGGGTATAATGCAAATGGTATTTAGTGACATGGCTGTGGGTCAGGCCATGTGGTTCAGACCCAGGCTTAATTGTACCACAGATATACATTTTCAGGTATATTTTTAAAATATCCCTAAACTTTGGGTTCCTCCTTTATTAAATAGGATGAGAATACATGTCCTATACAGAACATATTGTATATAAATATTGGGGAACCAGTTAGTGATCTATAAACATTAGTCTTCTTATGCTATTTGAAAATTAACTAAAATTATATATTAAAATTTTTTAGGAAGAATCTGTTTGCAAAAAAAGATGTCTTTCTAAAAGCTGGGTTTTTATGAATGTTTGGGTTATTTTTTAAGATGTTTTAATTGAAACAAAGATTAAATATATATGTAGAACATATATTAGCAATATAATTATTTACTAGAGTTGACTGCCAAACTAGAAGTGTCATGGTCCAATAAAAATGTAGAGAGGTAGATAGGTATAGATATAAAGAAATGTATATGTGTGCATTCCACTGTGCAGTGCTGGGCTAAGTCACTTCAGTCATGTCTGACTCTTTGCGGCCCTATGGATGGTAACCGACCAGGCTCCTATGTCCATGAGTTTCTCCAGGCATGAATACTGGAGGGGGTTGCCATGCCCTTCTCCAGGGCATCTTCTGGACCCAGGGATCGAACCCAAATTTTTTTGTCTCTTGAATTGGCAGATGGGTTCTTTACCTCTAGCACCACCTGGGAAGCCCATGTATTCCTTAAGTACACATCAAAACTTCAGTGATGGTGGAGGGGTATCCCTTCTTTTATGAGCCTTTCAGGCAACATACTCACCCACTGATCAGACGTTAGTTTAGTAAAATAATAGAGATCACTAAAATGTGGTTTAAAGAGCCCTGAACTTGGAATCAAAACTCAAGATCCAAGATTTACCATTTTCTAACTGTGTAACTATGGATAAACCACATATATTCATTCCATCTTTTACCTCATTTATAAAATGGGGGCAATGACACAATTGAAAAATAATAAAACACAAATGTGACAAGACATCTGTTTCTATGATTGATGTGCTTATAGCAGACCAATATACACACAGAATAATTGGAAAAGTCAGATAGAATATATGTAAATATAATCTGTGGGAAAACATTGGAAAATTGCTTAGGCAGCCAGAATTTGAGGGAGAAGATCCCAGGAAAAAACGACAATCATTAAGACAAGTTCAATTTATACATGCTTCATTTTTAAAGTGTTTGTTAATTTTTGACATTAGTAAGAGACTGTTTAACCAAGTGGAAGATAACTGCTAAAAACAGATGGGCCAGCAGAACCTTTGAAAATATTATAGGGCTGGAAGACAAAAACTAGAGTCCAGGTCAATGAGGCATCACGGGTTTTTAGGGACTAACAGCATGGAAAATAAAGAGGCACAAGAAGCGAGCCTGATACTCTTTGTACTCCCCGTAAGACATCTGCCAATTTCTTATTAAACAGTGTTAGAGGTTAAAAATCTCCTAAAAACAACTGAAAAGGAGACGAGAGTTTTTGGCTATCTCACTGGGTAAAAAAATTGGAATTCAGACTGCCAGGAAAAGAGATCCCAGAAAATACAGTCTTTCAATGGTGAAAATTGGCAAGCTTCATTCCAGGAATTGGAGGTGAAAAGTAGACCAAGATTTAAAAAGACTGCAAAATAGTTTTGGGTCACATCATTTCCTGATTGAATTGAGGTGAACTCCCCCTATTCAGCTGCAGGATAGGGTGAATCCTCACTGCAGGAAAAATGTCATCTAAAAATCTACCTTACTTGACATTAACATGGCAGAGTATTCAATCAAAGCTACTATACATAACAATGAACAGCATTCCCAAATCAATAAACAACAGAGTTGTAAGTGAACTGGATGCTAGAGTTTTTAGACACAGACCTTAAACTGATTTAAATTAACAGCTTCAAAGAAAATACAGCAAAATGAAACTTAAACATATCAGACCTCTGCGTCCAATATTCCATCAATAAAGTCCAGGCCTACCAAGAGATAGGTTAATAAGACAAAAACCAAGGGAGAAAGGACAAGGGAAACAGGCACAGGTGATGCAGATCTTATAGTTAGCAGATAAGAACAAAAAATAACTATTAATATTTTTAAGAAAATTGAGAAAAAATGAAAAAATAGATAAAATAAGAATTTCAGCATAGCAATTGCATAAAAGAGAATATTTGATATTTCATATGAGATTATCTTCTCTAGAATGGAGTCATACTTTCCTCTGTTGTTGTTCAGTTGTTCAGTAGTGTCTGACTCTTTGCGACCTCATAACCACAGCACACTAGGCTTTCCAGCCCTTCACTATCTTCCTCCTCTACCAGTCATAAAAAGTGGGGCTTATTACTTACCACCAATAAGTATATACAGTTGAGGCCATTTTTGTGAAGTTAAGACTTGTTCTATCTCTGGTTCTCTCCTATTGTTGGAACATAGCGCTTAAGATCATTTGACTGAGACCAGGGAATTTCCACTGTTGAGTTTTCCAAATTTGCTGGCATATTGAGTGCAGCACTTTAATAGCATCATCTTTTAGAATTTGAAATAGCTCAACTGAAATTCCATCATTCCACAACTTTGTTCATAGTGATGCTTCCTAAGGCCCACTTCTTTGCATTCCAGGATGTCTGGCTCTAGGTGAGTAATCACACCATCATGGTTATCTGGGCCATGAAGATCTTTTTTGTACAGGTCTTCTTTGTATTCTTGTCACCTCTTCTTAATATCTTCTGCTTCTGTTAGGTCCATTCCACTTCTGTCCTTTATTGTCCATTGGATGATCCATTGGATCATTGAAAAAGAGAGTTCCAAAAAACATCTATATCTGCTTTATTGACTATGCCAAAGCCTTTGACTGCGTGGATCACAACAAACTGTGGAAAATTCTTAAAGATATGGGAATACCAGACCACCTGACCTGCCTCATGAAAAATCTGTATGCAGTTCAGGAAGCAACAGTTAGAACTGGACATGGAACAACAGACTAGTTCCAAATCGGGAAAGGAGTACATCAAGGCTGTATATTGTCACCCTGCTTATTTAATTTATATACAGAGTACATCATGAAAAATGTTGGGCTGGATGAAGCACAAGCTGGAATCCAAGATTGCTGGGAGAAATATCAAAAACCTCAGATATGACGATGACACCACCCTTATGGCAGAGAGTGAAGAAGAACTAAATAGCCTCTTGATGAATGTAAAAGAGGAGGGTAAAAAAGTTGGCTTAAAACTCAACATTCAGAAAACTAAGATCATGGTATCTGGTCCCATCACTTTGTGGCAAATAGATGGGGAAACAATGGAAACAGTGAGGACTTTATTTTTGGGTTCTCCAAGATCACTGCAGATGGTGATTGCAGCCATGAAATTAAAAGACGCTTACTCCTTAGAAGAAAAGTTATGACCAACATAGACAGCATATTAAAAAGCAAAGACATTACTTTGCCAACAAAGGTCCGTCTAGTCAAAGCTATGGTTTTTCCAGTAGTCATGTGTGTATGTGAGAGTTGGACTATAAAGAAAGCTGAGCTCCAAAGAACTGATGCTTTTAAACTGTGGTGTTGGAGAGGACTCTTGAGAGTCCCTTGAACTGCAAGGAGATCCTACCAGTCCATCCTAAAGGAAATCAGTCCTGAATAATCATTGGAAAGTACTGATTCTGAAGCTGAAACTCCAACACTTTGGCCACCTGATGCGAAGAACTGACTCATTTGAAAAGACCCTAATACTGGGAAAGATTGAAGGCGAGAGGAGAAGGGAACAACAGAAGATGAGATGGTTGGATAGTATCACCAACTCTATGGACATAGGTTTGAGCAGTCTCCTGGAGTTGGTGATGGACAGGAAAGCCTGGCGTACTGCAGTCCAAGGGGTCGCAAAGAGTCAGACACCACTGAGCGACTGAACTGAACTGACCTGAATAGGACATTCCCAAGGGCTCAGGGCCTCGGGTGGGGTGGGGTGGTCTGCACTCTAACCTTAGTCTACTCAACTAAGTATGGGATTGAGGAGCATTCTGCTTTACTTTTCAGATTTTTCCAATTTAGTTTCTTTCATCTCTCGTCTCACACAGCTTCAGAATTCAGCCAATGTGTTGAAGGAAAACATGGCTATATGTTAGAGGTTCTTAAGGTCTCTATTTTTATCTTTCCAGCTGTATAAAACTACAAAGAATTCTGCTTGTTTGCCATTTCCCAGTTCTCTTCCCAGGACAGATCCTGGACTCTCAGACTGTTGCTCACACCAAGAATTTGCAAATCCCCCAGGAACAAAAGCAGTTACACATCATAAACTCACATTTCCTCACTTCTTTTGCTGGAATCTTGGCTCTTCTGGTTCCTGTTGTTTCATCAGCTCTTTGATGCCTTTAAACAAATAATGTTTTATTTTATGTAGGCTTTGGGCTGATCTCAACAGAAGCAATTGTCCTCCTTCAGTTACTCCTTCCTGCTTGATAAGACTAACAGTGCCGAATATTGGCAAGAAAGTCAAGCAACTGTGAGTTTTATGCATTGTAACTGAGTTTAAATTGGTACAACCATTTTGGAAAACTGGCATTAATATGTATATCTAATGGCATAGCAATTCTACTAGCCTAAGAAATACATTCATATGTACACCAAGGAACATGCACAAAAGCCTGAAAGTGGAAACAACAGAAATATCCATCTACAGCTGAATAGACATAGAAATTGTATTAAATTCATTCAAAAGAGCAAAACTGCAACTGCATACAACATGATGAATCTCATAATGTTTACTGAGCAAAAAATCTAGATAAAATAATACTTGAAATAGAAAAAGTATTGTAAATAGCAAAACACCATGCATATAAGGGATTATTATTGCTGAAAATACACTAAATATAGAATGTTGTTATACTTTGGGAATTTTATTCCATATAAATGTGACTCCTTAAAATTCTTTCCAAGTTTGATGAAAATTCATGCATGGAGATAAAATATGTTGAAAGAGGAAAACAAAAATATATTGGTTTTAAAATAAACTTAGAATCAAGACAGTGCTAACAACAGCACAAATTGCTTTTCACTCCTCTAAACTATGAAAAGCTGCCAATGTGTTTGACATTCCACAGTTTTTATCTCTACTGCTCAAATGCATAGCTTTGGCTTGATATATGTTTCTCAATTTTGTCACTTATGTTTGAAAGTGTCAAATTCTTATTTGGACTGCTAGATCTTAAATCTGATATTTGTGGAGGTTCAGGAATGTCATGGGTATATCACATGGCTTGTCTCAATGTTTTGACAATGACGAGTACCTTTTCCAGTGACCAGATGCTCCTGATCTCATTCTGTAGTTATAACACTGCTGTTTTCCCCTGCACAATATTACTTTTCCAAAGTGAATAGTTTGAGAAAGATCTGAGATGTAAAGACCTTGACTGAAGTTAAACAATGCCAGTGTTTACCAAGAGAAAAATCTTACTCTAAAGGACTACCTATAGTTGAACAAGTCTCATAAATAAAACAAATTATATATGAGGCTGTTTTGTCTCAAAAATATAAATTCTTCAGTTTTGAATGTCAGCATGCTTGGTAAAAGAAACTTGTCTAAACCTCAGTTGGGGGACTACACATAAGAAGTTAAATATTTTTGCAGCCAGACCTTGAACTTACTGCTTGACACATCTGGAATATTACTTCTTAGTGCAAACCAGGCTGCTGATGTTTTTCAGAAAAAAAAAAAAAAAAAAAAAAGCCTTCGTGTGGTGACATTTTAAAATCTAGAACTAAAAAAAAGCTCTTTATTTTGATGTAATTTCAAACTGACAGAAAATTTGCAAGAATAGTACAAGGAATTTCTATATACCTGTATTTACCAATTATTTATAATAAAGTTAACCCCCTTATTTTACCATATTCTCTCTCACTTCCTCTCCTATCTCTTTTTCCAGATATATTTAAAATATTTTATATTATCAGATAAAAAACTATTGCTGGCAGGTAAATGGGAGGTATATTGCTGGACAGTTGGGAGATGAGGAATATGTCTGATAGATGAGGCAGAAAATAACTGAATAGCCACCAGAATTAGAAAAAAAAAAAAAAAAAAACCTCATAAAGCTAAATAAATAAAAACATTGGGAAAATAAACTTTTGGTTTTTTGTGGGGGTCTACATTTAAAATAACACCTGCCTTGAAATTCCTTCTTACCCACAAATGAAACAGAACTGTCCCTCTGAGTAGGCAGGGATAAAAAGTCACATTGGGACTGGTGAGAAAGAAAAGAACAGAATGACTTCCTGAATCTATGTTTCAGAACAGAATGAAGAAATGTCATGATGAACATTAGGTGTGAAACCAGAATATCATTGGAGCAGTTGATCAGCAAGTGCAAGTGAGTGCTTAGCCATCCAAGTCGCAATTCCTGGTGCCACTCAGACATGAGCGAAGATGCTTAGAAGTCGAGGAAGCCTGAAGTCAAATTTTGGCATCAACAAAGAGAGAACCATTGACTCAAGTGGTTGTTTGAAAAATATGATACATGAGTTAATACAGTTTCAGAAATCAGAGCCTACTGAGAACTTAACAAAATCCATCAACCCACAAAGTACCACATGTTAAAATAAGCATCGTGTCTCTTGCTGTCATGGCTTAACTTCACTTGTTCTTGGTTCTGTCTTTTTTTGCTTCTTAATTAGGTGGAGGATATTATTATATATTCTGTATACTGCTATGCTGGAGTGTGCAGTTGCCAACAGGTGAGAAGGAAAAAGGAGAAGACTGAAGGCAAAAGGAGAAGAGGGTGGGAGAGGATAAGATGGTTAGATAGCATCACTGACTCAAAGAACATGAATTTGAGGAAACTCTGGGAGATACTGGAGGACAGAGGAGCCTGGCGTGCTATGTCCATGGGGTCTCAAAGAGTCAGATGCAACTTATCAAGTGAACAACAATGAGAAGGAAAAAACTGAGAGACTAGCAACTGCAGAAAAGCCTCAGGTGTTAGTAACCATGAAAGCCATGCCTAAAATTTCTGGGGAGCTGGACACCCAGCTTCAGTGCAGGATGCTGCCCATCAGGACAGATGATGAGGATGATGCCAAAGGACATGAGGGTAGAGATCTAACCTTCGACCCCTCAACATTGGTTCTGTCACTGGACACCTGCTAGGTGTCAGGTTCTTCATTTTATCTTCACAACAAACCCACTTGCCAGAATAAATTAATTTCCATTTTATAAATGAGGAAATTAAAGTTGCTTCCATCGTGACTTGCCAATCCCAGGTCTGGTGGGCTCTCCACTGAGCTATGATTCTTTGTTTGCCATTATAAATGTTTCTTGTAAATTTATTTGGGCATCAGTCAGTTCAGTCGCTCAGTCATGTCCAACTCTTTGCGACCCCATGGACTGCAGCACACCAGGTTTCCCTGTCCATCACCAACTCCTGGAGCTTTCTCAAACTCATGTCCATCGAGACAGTGATGCCACCCAACCATCTCATCCTCTGTCATCCCCTTCTCCTCCCGCCTTCAGTCTTTCCCAGAATCAGGATCTTTTGCAATGAGTCAGTTCTGTGTTTGCATGGGGGGAATTAAACAAGTTTCAGTCCATTGAGTGGCATGTGGTGAGATGGTCTCGTGTAATTTAACTCTATTGAATAAAATACATAGATTTCTATGCTGCTAAGGGAAGCATTATTAAAACAATAGCTGGCCTTTACATACAGTTCCTTCTCTGAATAATCTAAGAGTTGAATGAATATTAGTACATTTAGTCATCACAGCAGCCCTAAAAGGCAGGTATTATCATCATTCCCATCTTACAGATAAGAAAAATCAAGATAGAAATTGTCTAAGGTTACTCAATATATTGGTTTTTTGAGGGCTACTGTAACAAGTGAAAACATTAGTCACTTGATGTGTCCAACTCTTTGTGACCCCATGGACTGTAGCCCTCCAGGCTCCTCTGTCCATGGGATTCTCTAGGCAAGAATGCTGGAGTGGGTTGCCATGCCCTCCTACAGGGGATCTTCCCGACCCAGGGATCAAACCCACACCTCATTATGTTTCCTGCATCGACAGGCAGGTTTTTTACCACTGTGCCATCTGAGAAGCTGTAACAAAATACCACACTTCAACAACAGAATGGCTTAAACAGCAGAAATTCATTGTGTAACAGTTTTGGAGCCTGGAAGTCTGAGATCAAGGTACCTGGAGGATCAGTTCCTTCTGAGTACTGTGAAGGAGGCTTCCATTGTGGCTCAGCTGGTAAAGAATCTGCCTGCAATGCAGATGACCTGAGTGTGATCCCTGGGTTGGGAAGATCCCCTAGAGAAGGGAAAGGGTACCCTCTCCAGTATTCTGGCCTGGAAAATTCCATGAACTATACAGTCCATGGGTCGCAAAGAGTCGGACACACCTGAGCACCTTTCACTTTCACTATGAGGGAAGAATCTGGTCCACGCTTTTTTGGGGGGCTTGTACATGGCTCTCTTTTCCATGTTTCTTCACATTGTTTTCCTTCTAAGTGTGTTTATATGCAAATTTCCTTTTCTTTAAGTATGCTAGTCATGTTAAATTAGGGGCTGCAATGGACAGAATTGTGTCCCTCCAAAATTCATATGTTGAAGCATCAGCTCCATTGTGAATGTATTGTGAGATATGGATTTAAAGTGTTAATTAATGGTAAGTGAGGTTATAAGGGCAGATGTTAATTCAGTAGTACTGGCAGCTTTATAAGAAGAGAGGTATCTTTCTTTAGCCATGTTCGTGAAACAAGAAAAGACCATGTGGAGACACGACAGGAAGGCAGCTGTCTGCAAAACAAAAAGAGCCCTCACTAGAACCTGACCATGGTGTCACCTGATCTTGAACTTTTAGCCCCCAGAAATGTGAGAGAATAAACGGCTGTTGTCTGAGTCACCCAGCGTGTGGTGTTTTATTATGGCTGTCCAGCTGATTATGCTGGGAGTCTTACTTCAGTATGGCCTGCTTTTAACTAGTCACCTCTATAAAAACCTTATTTCTAATAAGATCACATTCTGAAATAAAGGGGGTTCAACATATTTGGAATTAAGGGGTACAATTAAACCCATACACTCAACTTATAAATTGCTGTCAAGACTCAAACTATGTGGGCTCAGTTGAGAATCCTCACTATCACCCCCTCTGCTATACAGCCCACTGAGTCAAACAGGATCTTAATGTAATAGCTATTTATTAAGCACCTGTTGTATACCTCCCTTTCCTCTGGCCCTAGAGTTCTTTTGTCTTTCCTGAAGAGGTTTTTCTTTGTTTATCTTCTCTGTTTGTGATAAAATGAGACCTTTCATTCCCTATCACTGAGGACATTTTTCTTTTTGTTTTCAATTAAGCAGTGGTTCAGTGAAAATTTACTATGCAGCCATCACAAAAGATGCTTAAGTCATGATCCTTTCACTTTCAAATAAATCTTTAGCAGATCCTTGCTAGTCTCCTGCTTTACACTGGATATTTACATTCCCCTGAAATTCATATATTGAAGTTCCACTTCACAGTGGAGCTGGTATTTGGAGGTGGGACCTTTGGAAAGCTATTAGGTTTGGATGAGATCATGAGGGTGGATCCCCCAAAATGGGATTGGTGTCCTTATAAGTAGACAAGAGCTCAGAGCTCTCTCTCCAGCATGTGAGGACAAGGCCAGAAGACAGCCACCTATAAACAAAGAATCAGGCTCTCACCAGACACCTAATTTTGCAACCCCTTGCTCTTGGACTTCCCAGTCTCTGGAACTGTGAGATATAAATGTCTGTAGTTCATAGACACTTAGTCTATGAACTAGTATTTTGTTATAGCAGACTGAACAGACTGACACCTCTTTTCCTACCACAGGACCTTTGCAAGTGCTGTCTTCCCTCACCATTGCCTTCCTCATCCCTGCCGCATAGTTGGACCTATATAAGCATTTGCTGAATATTGTTATTTCAAATGAATTTAAAATGCAAAAAAAAAAAAAAAAATGCAGACTTGTAATAGCATGTGATTGCAAGTTTATTTGGTTTAAATGGACCTCACCAGGCAAACCTACAAATACCCAACAAATAGATTTAACAGGCCCCTTGTTCTCTAAGTGAAACTGTCTCTAGACACATTAAAATAGCCTTTCTCTTCTCATAAATGCATTTGTGACCCCAAAATAATGCAAGTTAAAATAACCCATGGGAAATGCTTATCATTTTTAAACTACATCTCAAAGAATGGCAGGATAGTACTTTAATACAAAATGTACAAATTTCTATGGCAAATTAAGTGTTCTGCTGTGGACTTGTGGACACATATTTAATACAGTTTAAATGAAAGCAATGTGTAACTGACTTGAAATGAAATTAAAATGCTACAGAAGTCATGTTCTCCCACAAATTTTACTGAGACTGTATCTGTGTCACTCTTTTTTCTGCTTCTAATATCTTTTTTCTCAGTTGGCCTTTAACATTGGCCCAAAAGACAACTTCATAAACACAGAGCTGACTTTGCCACTCTTCTGCTTCAAAATGATGGAACCAGCTGCCAACAGAATATAGCACAAAGGGTGTTTTTTGTTTTTTTTTCCCCCAACTTGTCTTTTTAAACTTTATCTGATTCATCCCCAAAGCCTGATATTCTTATCCATGATTCTATTGAGCTGATACAAACTTTCACCGCACCCTCCTGCTCTGAACCCCTTTGCACCCTGGGTCATTCGTTGCCTGCAATAAATGCCATCCCCTTTTCCAGCCCATACATGTTAATCCTCTCAAGATCCATTTGAGATATCACTTTCTCTGTGAAGCCTTCTTTGAACCCACCCTCCAACCCTGTCTCTTACTGGAAGGAGAAATAACAACTGCTTCATCTTCATTCCTCTGGCAATTTGTCTCTCTACATCTCTATCCCACTATTTCCCCACTACTGCATAAGCAACTTCAGGACAGGTGCCATATCTTTTCCCCCATTTTCTGCATCCCATTAGGTGTGAGCAAACAAATTTCCCCATAGTAAGTGCTCAGTAAACATATGTTGGAAGGAGAGAGGAAGGAAAGAAGAAGGGACATCAAGAAGAGGTAAGAAGAATGGATATCTTAAGATACTTTCACGAAAAATCACACTTACCAAACCCTATGCAACCATCTATGGGCTTCCCTGGTAGCTCAGCTGGTAAAGAATCCACCTGCAATGCAGAAGACCCAGGTTTGATTCCTGGGTTGGGAAGATCCTCTGGAGAAGGGATTGGCTACCCACTCCAGTATTCTTGGGCTTCCCTGGTGGCTCAGACTGCAAAGAATCTGTTTACAATGCAGGAGACCTGGGTTCGATTCCTAGGTTGGGAAGATTCCCTGGAGGAGGGCAAGGCAACCCACTCCAGTATTCTTGCCTGGAGAATCCCATAGACGGAGGAACCTGGCAGTCTACAGTCCATGGGGTCACAAAGAGTCAGATATGACTGAGTGACTCAGCACAGCACTTGAGATGAGCAGGTGAGTTGAGAGTCATTTGCTTTTTCTTCCACAGATGCAGAGGGAGACCAAAGATGGAAAAAGTTAATTTTGATCAGTTATGAATGAAGAGATAACCAGGTAAACAAGTTTAAAAATTAAAATATGGATTTTCTCAGATGTGGAAATTATTCCACTCAATAGTTGTTCATAACGAAGATTAAATATTCAGGTGGAAAAGAAAAATCCATCCATTCATGAAATGCATCCCCATATCCAGATGTTCAGCATGATGATAGACAAAACATCTAGATGACAGATTGAAATTTTTTATTGGCCATTTATGTGACTTGACACGACTGAGTGACTAAACTGAACTGAACTGAACTGAGGCAGCATAGTCCCTCCCTGCAAAGATGTTACATTCTAATCTCTGCAACCTGTGAGTATATTACCTTACTTGGGAAATGGAGTTTGCAGTTAAGAATTCTTGACACAGGAAAATTATATTGGTTTATTCAGTTGGACCCCCAGCGTAATCACAGTTCAGTTCAGTTCAGTTGCTCAGTCATGTCTGTCTCTTTGTGATCCCATGGACTGCAGCACGCCAGGCTTCCCTGTTCATTACCAACCCCAGGAGCCTGGTCAATCTTATGTCCATAGAGTTGGTGATGCCATCCAACCATCTCATCCTCTGTCATCCCCTTCTGCTCCTGCCTTCAATCTTTTCCAGCATCAAGGTCTTTACAAATGAGTCAGTTGTTCACAACAGGTATACAATGTATTGGAGTTTTAGTTTCAGCATCAGTCCTTCCAATGAATATTCAGGACTGATCTCTTTTAGGATGGATTGGTTGGATCTCCTTGCAGTCTAAGGGACTCTCAAGAGTCTTTTTCAACACCACAGATCAAAAACATTAATTCTTCAGTGCTCAGCTTTCTTATAGTCCAACTCTCACATCCATATGACTACTGGAAAAACCATAGCTTTGACTAGACGGACCTTTGTTGGCAAAGTAATACCTCTGCTTTTTAATATGCTGTTTAATTTTGTCATAACTTTTCTTCCAAGGAGTAAGCATCTTTTAATTTCATGGCTGCAGTCACCATCTACAGTGATTTCGGAGCCCCAAAACAATAAAGTCTGTCACTGTTTCCATTGTTTCCCCATCTATTTGCCATGAAGTGATGGGACCAGATACCATGATCCTAGTTTTCTCAATATTGAGTGTTAAGCCAACTTTTTCACACTCCTCTTTCACCTTCATCAACAGGCACTTTGGTTCTTTGCTTCTTGCCATAAGGCTGGTGTCTTATATGAGGTTATTGATATTTCTCCCAGCAATCTTGATGCCAGCTTTTGCTTCATCCAGCCCAGCGTTTCTCATGATGTACTCTGCATATAAGTTAAATAAGCAGGGTGACAATATACAGCCTTGACATACTCCTTTTTATATTTGGAACCAGTCTATTTTTCCATGTCCAGTTCTAACTGTTGCTTCCTGACCTGCATATAGATTTCTCATAAGGCAGGTCAGGTGGTCTGGTATTTCCATCTCTTTAAGAATTTCCACAGTTGTGATCCACACAATCAAAGGCTTTGGCATAGTCAACAAAGCAGAAGTAGATGTTTTTCTGGAACTCTTGCTTTTTCGATGATACAAAGGATGTTGGCAATTTGATCTCTGGTTCCTCTGCCTTTTCTAAATCCAGCTTGAATATCTGAAAGTTCATGGTTCATGTACTGTTGAAGCCTGGCTTGGAGAATTTTGAGCTTTGCTAGCATGTGAGATGAGTGCAATTGTGGAGTAGTTTGAGCATTCTTTGGCATTGCCTTTCTTTGAGATTGGAATGAAAACTGACCTTTTCCAGTCCTGCGGCCACTGCTGAGTTTTCCAAATTTGCTGGCATATTGAGTGCAGCACTTCCACAGCATCAGCTTTTAGGATTTGTAATAGCTCAACTGGAATTCTGTCACCCCACTAGCTTTGTTCATAGTGATACTTTCTAAGGCCCACTTGACTTCACATTCCAGAATGTCTGGCTCTAGGTGAGTGATCACACCATTGTGATTATCTGGGTCGTGAAGATCTTTTTTGTATAGTTCTTCTGTGTATTCTTGCCACCTCTTCTTAATATCTTCTGCTTCTGTTAGGTCCATACCATTTCTATCCTTTATCGTGCCCATCTTTGCATGAAATGTTCCCTTGGTATCTCTAATTTTCTTGAAGAGATCGCTAGTCTTTCCCATCCTATTGTTTTCCTCTATTTCTTTGCACTGATCACTGAGGTAGGCTTTCTTATCTCTCCTGGCTATTCTTTGGAACTCTGAATTCAAATGGGTATCTTTCCTTTTCTCCTTTGCTTTTTACTTCTGTTATTTTCACAGCTATTTGTAAGGCCTTCTCAGACAGTCATTTTGCTTTTCTGCATTTCTTTTTTTAGGGGATGATCTTGATCCCTGTCTCCTGTACAATATCATGAATCTCTGTCCATAATTCTTCAGGCACTCTGTCTATCAGATCTAATCCCTTGAATGTATTTCTTACTTCCACTGTATAATCATAAGGGATTTGATTTAGGTCATACCTGAATGGTCTAGTGGTTTTCCTTACTTTCTTCAATTTAAGAGAATCACAAGGATCTTTGTAATTAAAGGGGAAGGCAGGATTGTAGAGTCAAAGAGAGTTGAAGATGTTACCCTGCTAGCTTTGAAGGTAGGGGAGATGATCATGAACTAAGGAAATCAGGTGGCTTCTAGAAGCTGGAGAAGTTGAGAAAGCAAATTCTATCTAGAATCTCTAGAAGGAATACAGCCCTTGATTTTAGCTCAGTGAGTTTGGTTTTCTCTTCCTTGAATTGATCCTGGGACCAGGACAAACCCCGAGCAAAATCTCAACATAGATTCATCCAATAAGTATAATTTCAGTATGAAATAGAAAGGGCTCCAAGACTAGAGCACCCAGCACTAGTGGTAGTGGTGGGTCCCAGAAAGAACTAGTGGCTCTTTAAAAGTCAGGAGATGATCAGAGACTGAGCAGGGAGTGGAACACAGATCTATAATTCTAAGGTCAGATTTTTTTCTCTTCAGATACTTGTTTTCAGTATTTCTTTATTCTGACCCTCTGACATGTGAGCATCTATTTCTCTCAGTTTTCCTGTGTTGTTCTACTGTCTCTAGTTAAACAATAGATGAGCTCTAGCCCAGCATTCTGTTCAAGTATCCCAAACCTTTCAGTCTCAAGACTAAAGTTCAGTCAGTTATTCGTGTCTGACTCTTTGCGACCCCGTGGACTGCAGCACGCCACACTTCCCTCCATCACCAGTTCCCGGAGTTTGCTCATACTCATGTCCATCAGGTCGGTTATGCCATCCAACCATTTCATCCTCTGTCATCCCTTTCTCCTTCTACCTTCAGCACTATCTTACTCTCTTAAAAATTATTGAAGGGCCCCCCAACTTTTTGTTTCTGTGAGTGATATCTACTGATATTTGTGACACTATTAAATGGAGACATTTTAAAAATATGTATTTAATACTTTAAATACAAATAGCAATAATAATCACGTTCTAGTGAGTTGAGTGGTGATAGCCCAAAATGGTAAGCCCATGTCTTAAGGTCCAGAACCTGTAAAAGTGATTTTTCTCTGGAAAATAAAAATGCCAATTGTTTTTCTTGAAGTGACAAACATTTGAATCTGAATAATCATACTTTGTCATTTATTCTTTCAAATAAAAATGGTATTATGTGAAAAAAATGAGGTTGGTTCAGCTCACAACTCAATTTTTCATGTTTTTTATGAGTATCTCCCATCTAATAATATGGAGTATTAAAAAGACAAGGTCAAGAGTCAAGATTTAACATAATGAATCATTTTAATTTTCAATACTTCATCAAGGATATTCCAATGAGAAATTATTTTCTTTCCTCTTTTTTTTTCTTTGAGAATATCTGGCAGAGAAAATACAATATTTACTAATATAGATTGGTGCTTCAGCCTTGATTCATACTAGGTGGCAAGTTTTACTTAACATTGCCTTTGCACCATCCATGAAAAATGTTCGAATGAAATGGGAAAATGGCATTTTAGTAGCATTATAAAATTAGCTTGGGTCAAACTGACTCCTCAAGTCCAGGAAGCTACATGTATCTACAAATTATTAATTGAGAATTGCTGACATAAAGCAATGAGTCTTAAAAAACTATGAGAAGGAGTTAGATCTTATTTTGATTATACTTCGTGAGATTTTCGCTAGGAAGGGATCGGATTTAATTTGTATTTCTCACAGATGACAGAAAAAAGTTTCTTAATTGAGAAAATGTTTGATGGTGCTATTTACAGAGAGTTGGGGAAGACTAAGAATATGTGAACAAGGAAATCTGAGTCATTTGAGACATGTTACACTTGAAGTGTTTGTGAGCTATCCAAACAGAAGAGTTTAGCAAGAAATGTCACAAGTCTGGAGCTTAAAAGTGAGTTCTAGACTGGTTTTACATGTTTCACAGTTGGTAATGTATGGAAAGAATTCAAAGTTAAGGTAATTGATAATATCACATGGGAAGAGCATATTGGAAAGGAAGAGAAATCTGAACCAAACTCTGAACAATTCAAACTTTTGGTAATATTTAAAGATAGTTTATCTGTTGGTAGTGGATCTGGGGACACTGGGACACAAAAAGAAAGGGAAAAATCAATCTTATACACCGTTTGGAAAATTCCCAATGAGCATGTATTTTTCTTTTCTTTTTGTTCTTCGTGTCATTTAAAATGAAGTTTGGTGGTTTTGTCATATGTATATGCTAGTGAAACATGCACCACAATCAAGAAGATGGGCAAATGAAAAACTTTCCTTCTTTCCTTGTTATCCACTGTAACTCATACTTTCCTATCCAACCCAGGCAACTACTAATCTGCTAATATGTAATTTTATTCAGAAATAATTTTAAAAAATAAACCAAACTAACTAAACATCTATGTACAGAAAAATGAAGTAATTAGGAACAAATTGACTTTCACAGGGTGATACAGCTTTTTAGGGACAAAAGAGGGGTCGGATCCAATTTTCATGACTTAAATTTTTGGAACATTTTCGTTACACAAAACCCCCTCCACTCTTTGACATACTGTCTTGATCTTGATCCTTTTATTCTTGATTCCTCTTAGATAGTATCCCTTTTGAAAATATTTGAGGAAGAATTTCTTCTCAGTAGGTTGTAGTCACTATTTGATATGTTAAGACACAGAACCTTCAGTTCTGACAGGTACTGGAGGCTGCCTTAGAATAGGTCTATTACGATTGAGGAGCACACCAAAGATATCTCAATCTTTTATCAAGAATTCCCCAATGGATTTCACTTTCTTTTTCATAAAATAACCCAATAAACTTTATGCAAACCTGAAGTTTTCAAACCTGCCAGTCTGAGAGCAAGACACTGTTTTTCAACGGGGAAAGCACAAAACAAGACAGTGAATTTTCATATTATTGAAATCGTATTGCTTCACAAATTATCCTACGTTGGGTTCCCCCAGGAGAAAATTCTAAATTAAAGATTTGAATATAAGTAAGTGTAATAGGGAGGTGATTCATGGAAGTTCTGGGAGAAGATTCAAAAGTGAGACAAGGAAGGATACAGGTCAATAAACTATTTTATCTTGCAGATTATCACTTTGGGCAACTGAGACTCAGTTATGCTGAGGAACTCTAGAAGACAGTGTAGATTAGATTTTAGGGATATCCCATCTGAAGATTGAGGAAGTAGAAGTGTTTATTCTCCTATCCCATCAGTCATTGCTGAGTGTTTCCCCAGGAAACATGAACCTCCTGGAATTCCCTGCCTGCTCTCCACACAGGTGAGGACCATACAAAAGCCCTCAGGTAATGAATAATGGTTTCTTGTAGTAGGACACTTTTGATGTGTACTGGGCTGTTTTGTGACAAGGAGATATGCACAAAGCTCTGATGGTGTCCACTAAATAAATCACATAATGGTTCATTTGAAAGAACATCTCAACCCTCGAAAAATCATGGGATTTTCATTTCTTCCTGTAATTTCACTAGTGAAACTGTAAGCAAGTTATAAAGCTAACCTATATAAGCTTCTTGAGGACAGGATCCACATCCTGTTTGTTATTTTATCCTTTAAGGGCCTGATAATAAGCACTCAGCATTGTTGACCTGATTTTGTGATCAATAGACTGAAATACTTTGCTGTGAACTACAGTCAGATTAGTCATAGAGTTTTATGCTGCAGTGGTGAAGAACATACTTATCAGACTGTTTAGATTGTAGCCAGACTCCCTCACTTTTAAACTATGTCACTTTGTACAATTTTTTTAACCTTCTTGTTTTGTTTCTATTATCTATTACATAGATATAATCATAATTTCTATATGTGACTATGTTGCTGTAAGGATTAAATGCTATAATTTATGGAAAATAATTACTATAATATCTAACACTTTTTAAAATGCATGAAAATTATGAGCTATTGATATCACTAATCACTTGAGAAAGGGCTATCAAGATTGTCTGGCACTTAAAGTAACTATATTATGGTTGGTGAAATCAAACTTCACACATATGTGTGGTTATTATAAAATAGCTGTGATCTTGTCTGAGGCAGACCTGTCAAAACTGATCATTTTCCACGGTGGAATAGAATAACTTTACCTTGATCTTTTTGCTCTATAACATTGTTTTTTCAAATGTTTTACTTATTTGGGGAAGTAGCCCTGTGTTTTGAGTTAGGTAGGTATATCAACAGCAACCATTAAAGTAAGACAGCTTAAGGTGAGATTTCAAATATTATTTTCCAGCTTTGCAGATAGTAGATTTTATTATGTTCCTAAATACAAATCATGCTGTCTCTTGGATTTTATTTGTGTACTTTCCATTTCTGTTATTGGGTCATTTATCTTAGAATTCAAAGTTTGATTTACCTTTTTACTTTAAACTGTTTGTTAAATCCCTAGCAGATAAGACGCATTGTGCTGGAAGCTTGAGGTCACTTGAACCATTTTCTGGCTTCTTTTATAGTACTGAACATCTCCTAGGTAGAAGGAAATTTACTCTAGAAGGAATTTTCACTGCCTTCTCAAGAATATATTGCCAAAATAAATAATTTTCAGTATGTGGCACATAGCTTAAGTACCTTTTCTCTTCTTCCATCCCCAGTGGAAATGAAAAAGCAGCAACCTTTGTGAATATACTCAAAAATCATCATTGATTATCTTTATTTTGTCTGGGCCAGATGGTCTGTTGTCTTTTTATCTTTTCAGGGAAGCTGCAAAATGTTGTAGAAAGATTATTTAACAAGGAATAAGAAAATCTGATCTGGTCTTGGCTTTTCCTCTAAGTCTTTGACTCAGTGATATTATAGGCACTGTTAATAATACTTTCATTCAATGATATAACACTGGATCAGATCAGGAGGTTGGACGCATCTGAAAGAAAAACTAGGTAAAGACTGGAATATAGATTTATAAACATAGCCACCAACTGATTATTATACAGACAAAAATCTGAAATTCTAGAGTAATCTTAGGTGGGGACGGAAGGACTAGCTATCATTCTTCTATATAGAGTTCTGAGGTTTCTATTAAAGGAAAATTGGGCATGTAATATAGCAAATGAGCACAACAAGTAGTCGGTGAAAATCCTGTCTTCTTAAGGGTGGTCTAGTAAGCCGGAAAAGGGAGTCCAGAACTTTACTTTGGCAGCCGAGGGTCAAGGGAAAAGACAGATACCAAATAACAAGAAAGATGGACTATGCAGTACAAAGAATGTATCATCCAGAGACAAAATGGTGGCAGAGGGTAGAACGTTAGTAAATGAGATTGAAAAAGCTTCTTTATAGGGCTCCAGAAGCAAAACTGGTCTCATAGCTTGGGGAGGGACAGGGAAATGATAGGGTCTATTAGTTACCTATTGCTGTGTAACAAATAACCACAAAACTTGCCAGCTTAAAACAGATACCATTCTCATAGCTTCAGTGAGTCAGAAATATGGGCAAAGGCAGCCCTTGGCTTACAGTGTTTCAACCGAGATCACAATGAAGGTGTTTCTCAAGGTTGGGATCTTATCTGAATATTCAAACATTAACAACCTGCGACCAAACACTATGGTGTTGGAAGGTTTCAGTTCCTAGAAAACTACTAGATTAAAGGCCTCCATTCCTTGCTGTCTCTTAAGTGGGGACCACCCTTAATTCTTTGTCCTGTGTGCCTCTCCATTAAACCAGCAAGGAAAAGTGGCTGCTAGCATGATGCCAAGCCAAACAATGGAAGTGATGATCTTCACTCTTACTGAATTCTGTTTGTTAGAAGCCATGATGGACCTGTGTGTGCATGTGTGTGTGCACACTCAGTCATGTCTGACTGTTTGTGACTCCACAGACTGCAGCCCACCAGGCTACTCTGTCCTTGGAATATATTTTTCAGGCAATAATACTGGAGTGGATTGTCATTTCCTCCTCCAGGGGATCTTCACAACCCAGAGATCAAACTAGCATCTCCTGTGTTTCCTAAACTGGCAAGTGGATTCTTTACCACTGTGCCACCTGGGAAGGATCTAGCTCATACTAAAAGAGAGAGGGGGTTATACAGGTCATCGGCACCAGGAAATGGTGGTAACTGGGGGTCATCTTAGTGTCTGTCTACTATAAGGAGCTAACAGTTTATCCAGTATCTACTATGGCAATGTGCAACACTCAAATGGTCACATGCAATACTCATTTCCTTGGAGGTCCAGCTCTCAAGTTGTGTGGACTTCAGAAGCATGGAAACAGGAAAAATAATACCACAACTGAAATAAAAGGTGGGAATGCAAACTAGTACAGCCACTATGGAGAACAGTGGGGAGATTCCTTAAGAAACTGGAAATAGAACTGCCATATGACCCAGCAATCCCACTCCTGGGCATACACACCCAGGAAACCAGATCTGAAAGAGACACGTGCACCCCAATGTTCATCGCAGCACTGTTTATAATAGCCAGGACATGGAAGCAACCTAGATGCCCATCAGCAGATGAATGGATAGGGAAGCTATGGTACATATACACAGTGGAATATTACTCAGCCATTAAAAAGAATTCATTAGAATCAGTTCTAATGAGATGGATGAAACTGAAGCCCATTATACAGAGTGAAGTAAGCCAGAAAGATAAAGACCAATACAGTATACTAACGCATATATATGGAATTTTAAAAGATGGTAATGATAACACTATATGCAAAACAGAAAAAGAGACACAGATGTACAGAACAGACTTTTAGACTCTGTGGGAGAAGGCAAGGGTGGGATGTTCTGAGAGAATAGCTTTGAAACAAGTAGACTATCAAGGGTGAAACAGATCATCAGCCCAGGTTGGATGCATGAGACAAGTGCTCAGGGCTGGTGCACTGGGAAGACCCAGAGGGATGAGATGGGGAGGGAGGCAGGAGGGGGGATCGGGATGGGGAACACATGTCAATCCATAGCTGATTCATGTCAGTGTATGGCAAAAACCACTACAATATTGTAAAGTAATTAGCCTCCAACTAATAAAAATAAATGGAAAAAAAAAAAACCTTTCCTCCTTTCTTCACCTTATTTTTGTTTTCAGCTGTAAGGGCACGGGGTCTGGATTAATGGCTCATCCAGTTCTTTGGTTTGGTCCTTTCAGGAATTTCCATTAGCCTGTCATTGACACCTTTCTCAGTTTTCCAGATTCCTTTTTAATTGTGAAAGCTGACATTGTACTTTTCATAAAGGGTCTGCTTGAGTGTGACAAGGTCATGAAGAGTTACTATGGTCTAAAAAGTGTACCTCAGCACAAACATCATGGAATTTCAGAAGAGTAAAGCATAAGCCACATTTTTGCACATCAAATAACTTTTCCATTAGTTATGAAAATTTACCCTAAATATAGGACTATGTAAGAAAAGTTAAAAAGAAAGAAACAATATAAACAAGAAAAAAAGGTTGAAGGAGAAGTGATTAGAGGGAAGAAGGAAGCAACTGAGGTTTACAGAGCACTACTGTGTACCAGGAAGTGTGCGGAGAGACATTTGACCTTGTAACTTCATTTTGAAATTTGAGCAATTATTTTTTTTCAAAGGCTTTCTCATATATTTTATATGCATCTCTTATCTTTGAAAACACTGTCCTTGTGTGTTCCTTGAATTTTCTCTAAATTTTCAATTACCATCTCATATCATCCAACTCCCCTCTTCATTCCCTTGAGGTTAATTTTGCAGAAAACATATCAGATAGAACTTTGATAGCAAATTCAACTTGTTTATATTTTTGCTCCCCTAAGTACGATAAAATATTCCTTTCTATGGTTCCCCATGATCATTGGGATTCAAATGAAATTGTGAAAATCTGCAAGGAATTTACTGTTTTGCTATCTACATGCTAATGCTGTCCAGAACTAGGGCTAAAATTCAGGTGATGGAGACTGTCATTCTTGTCTTTCATGATTCAGTGAAGGTTCCAATGTGTGTTGGAATATCCATTCTCCAGTGGGTCAGCAGCCTGGCTGGACTCAATCATCGGTTCTAGCCTGGGTTTAATTCAGTAGCTCAGTATAGACACAGCTTCAGTATATGGTCTTTTACTACTCTAAAATCAGTTTTCAAATAAATAACTGGCTAGATGATTTCCAGATGCTAAAATAAAAGCTATACAGATGCAAATATATTGCATTTAATTTCAAGGCTGTTTAGGGTTTTTACCATGCCTAGAGAAGACAGCTATAAATAATGCACATCTCTTTAGCAGAGCATACTTCATCAATTACTCCATTAACAATAACAATGTGGGAAATAATGGGTGAAATTGAGTATAATAATGTGATGAAGAAAATGAACATAAACAAGAAATGGAAATCACCAAGCAATGAATTAATATTGAATCGTAGCTACCCAGAGTACTGTTCAGGTCTTTCTTGAGAATATGATTGCTCTGACCACCAAACAACAGGATTTTGAATCACTTTTCTCATCAGAAAGTTTGAGACTTCTGCAGTCATTCTCCTTTGCCCTGTCCTCCTTATGACCCATAGTATACTCTCCCAAGATGGCTCTAGTCTTTAGTCAAGGAATAAGGGGCCCTCCTGTTAATCAGCCCTAAAACACTGGGTTCATTAGCACCACTTACTGTATTTCAGTACTCATATGATGTTAGGTGAAAATGGTTACATAGTTGAATATACCAGCAGGAACCCAAAAGCAGAGAAGTTAGGGTACAGTAGCTAGAAATGACATTCAATCAGAAACCACCCACCCACTGTGTTTAAAAACACTCAAATTAGGTGGCATTGGAGGAAGATCTCAAGATGTACAATATTCCATGAAATAAAGGATGAGTTTCACAAAAATTAGATTGATAATATGTTTATGGAAGCCATGAGCTTAAAATGATATGATCTCATTATACGTACAGCTTCCCTGGTGGCTCAGCTGGTGAAGAATCCGCCTGCAGTGCAGGAGACCTGGGTTTGATGCCTGGCTTGAGAAGATCCCCTGGAGAAGGGAACAGCTACCACTCAAGTACTATGGCCCGGAAAAGTCCATGGACCATCCATGGGGTTGCAAAGAGTCAGACACAGTTGTGTGACTTTCACTTCACTTCACTTCATTTCATTATATGTAAAGTTTTAAGCTATGAATTCATGATGTTTCTTGAGAAGGTACAGAGAAGAACTATGTCATTGAATGGGGCTACAAAGAAAAACTTAAAAATAGGACATTTAAATTACTTCAAATTTCCTCTTATAGGAGAAAAGTAGATTATAAAGAAGAGAAAAATAAGCTGGCTTCATATGAATTTATTGATAAAGCTAAGAATGCGGAGTCAACTTTCTTTTATAGTAATTCTTTTAAATTAAATAATAATGGAAACTCTTTGGTTCCAGCCCTGTCTCTTGACCAATAGGCTAAATAATCATGAAGAGAGAAATGCACATAGTGTGGGAAGTGAGGGTGAATGGGAATTCGATTCCATCAGAACTGAAGCAGAAAGAATCTCTTAACAGTGATGTCAATCTGACAGTGTGGAGGAAGTACTTCTCCACATATACCTAAGGTGGGAGGAACTAGATACAAAAGTGCTGCAGCTGTTTTTTAATCCCTGTAGTTTTTAATCTACACTTGAAGCTTTCTCTTTCATTAGATTTCCATCTCGTTGCTTCTCTTTCTGTATGTCTCCATTCAGCCTGGCTTCATGTTGACAATTTATGGTCTTGTTTTATAACTCAGTAACTTCCCTTTAGTCTCTAGGTATACCCACCTTCTTCACTCCTTCTTACTAAAGTCCAGAGATCCTTAAACCTTGACCTTGCTTCAGTATCCAATACCAGCTCCTGATGTGCCTGGTCCTGACTTCAACATCCCAGTTGCAGTTTGTCTAAGAAAGACTGTATATGTTCCTGCAGAAGCAGTTTGTGAGACCAAATCAAGTTCTCCCAGACACAATATAATCTTTGAGGATTCCACTGGTACTTGCCTCTTTGTGTTGCACCTCATTGCATCTGAGAAAGTGATAAGGATCGCCAGTGGTTCTATGGAAACCATCAGAGAAGATTCAACCAAGGTTCTTACTCATGCCACATCTGCTCAGACTGGTATGTCTAAGCCAGAAATACAGCTTCAGTATGTGTAGACACTGTTTCTTCATTACATAAAGGATATAGGCTTCATTAAGCTGGACAAAGAGAACTTCCTTAAATAGACCATCCAAGACATATACCTTACTGTGAAAATGATACTCTTTGAACTATTTTTTTTTTAAACTTCAAATCCCACAGCCATTGTTTATTATAAAGATGATCCTAGACCCTCATGATGAGTTCATTTGCTGGATTTCTGGAAGTGAGCACAGGCACCAGGGCCTACAAACATTTTGGATTCACAGTGCTGAGGATCAGCTATCAGCAGAATCTGCTGCTCATACTGGGTGAGTTTTAGAAGCCTCATCTACATGTTTCTGCTAACAGGCTATAAAGGGTTTGGAGATGGACTGGCAGATGGTATAAATCTGGGCCATGTGATCACCTCCCTTCACTCAGACTCAGATGTCCACCCTAGAAAATCACTCCTTGCCCAGAAGCAGAAAAAGCTTCAGTAGCTTATAATGCAGTGTGCATGGCTTGAACTGCAGAGGAATTGTTCACCTTGATGAGGGCATTGCTTCAACTGCAGAGCACCGTAGCTATGGCTGTCTTCTTGCTTGCATCTGAAGATCTTCACCAACTGCAGAGGCCCCTTGGATCACAGGGCTGGGGGTGTAGACAAGAGCTCCTCATCTCACAGTGCTATAACCAGAAAAGTGTTACATGTACACATCTTGTGCTTGCACGCTTTCTATCCTGCACTTGTGCACTTGCTCATCAATTGTGTCCTATGTCTCCCAGGAAAGAATTCATCTGATGAGGTTTGTTTTTCTTTGGGGGGGGGGGGGGTTGGTGAGCAGGAAGCATTGTGCAAAAATCACCCAGCAATGAGTTAGGAGACTGGGGTTCCAGACCTACTGATGCCACCAACTAGCTGTGTGACCTTGGAAAGGATACCTAGGTCAAGCGACTCACTTACAAATCAACAAGTTAAACTCAATCAACAAGGCTCCTTATGGCTCTAACTTACAATGGGTTTTTTCAGAGAAGATTTAGTATTTTTCCATTTTTAAGAATCTGTGCTTTCCAATTGGATGGGTTAAAAAATGACAAGAACTTAGCTCAAGTTCTAGTGCAAGAATCTTTGCATCTTGGCTTGTAATTTTCCCTCCCTAAATTTGTTCCCACCACAAAACTAAGGAAAAATAAAATATTAATGGTTTCACATCTATGAAAAAGAAGCTTTCGAGAGACTTCCCATCCATGCATTCAGATTTACTGCACTGTGAACCGGTGGGATCCTGCTGCATTTATTTAAACTTCTGCCACCATCATTGTGAATATAGCCAGAAGTCTCCTGTGGGCTATGAGATGAAATGCTGAATGGCAACAAAAGTAAACAAAGCAACATCTCACTTTCTATTCTCCTGGTTATACCATTGGTGTTTAATGACATAAAAAATACCCAGAAGCTACAGTTGAGTTAAGCATGAGCATAAATAAAGTGACAATCCAGCAAGCTAGAATGTTCATATTCTAAATTCTAAAATCAGATTCCTTTCTCTCCAGGCACCCTTCAAGGTAAATTTATATTTCTTCTCCCCTTACAAAATTTACTTTACCAGATGTCTTTTCTAAAATTGAAACTGTAGCTCAGGAAGCACAGTGAACCTTGGGTGAAGTTCATCTTATGTTCACTCCCTTCCACCTCTTCTGTGCTCTTTAGTCCTGAAGTGGGCTCTTTTCCCTCTGCCTCAGGAATAGAGCATCGTTTTGGACTCTCATGTCCCAAAGTAAGGGCAGTAACTAAAGATTAGAAAGGTCTTAAATTTGGAACACTTTAATTGGCTAGTCTCTTTTCCATGTATTTATATAGCTTGATAATAAAGTGACCAGGGAACTAACTAGTTCTAACTATTCTAACTGGCAGTTTATCACAGTTAGAGCCAGGGTTGTCTAAGGTCTGGGAAAGGTGGTGGGAGCTGTAGTGTACAGGTATCTCTAAGTTACAGTGGCAATGCACACAGTGCATCAGGTGAAACACGAGTTGGGCAGGTCATTTGAGATTCAGGTAAACATTGTTATGAAAAATTGGACCAGAGTGGCATAATTGAGAGTCTGAATGAGGATGCCTCTGGCATAAGGGCTTAGGGTCAGGGAACTAGACTTCCAACCATATTCACAACACTGATTAACTTTTTGGTTTTAGGAGAAAATTGCATTGCTCTGAATTTTTTTCTCATCTGAAAATTTATTCATTTGGCTATTTATCCAAAAGGAAAGCTCCATTTAAAATTTGTTTTAAAGAAAAAATAGTTTTAATTTACAGGTAAAAAAGGGAGAAATGAGAGAAAAGAAACATGGAAATCAAAACACTCAGCAATTTAAAAGCCAGAAAATACTCCAATATGACCAAACTGCAAGAGCTTAAGAGTGAGGCAGGGGAAGCTGGGACTATTTGTGAAGAACCTTTCATGCCACATTGCGGCATCAGAGCCATGTGGGCTAAGCAATGGAGACAAATTGTTTTTAAGTAGGGAAATAGTGTGTTCAGGCACATCGTTTGCTTTATTGCTTGGAGCATGAATAATGCTATGACTCTTTTTAACATTGAAATTTAATTACTTAAGCCTCCATCTCTCAGATAAGAAGGGACTCCACGCCCTTTCTCCAGACCTACTTCCACCAATAGTCTAAGAATGGTACAAGTGAAAGTGAAAGTCACTCAGCAGAGTTCGGCCTTTTGTGATCCCAGGGACTATAGAGTCCATAGAATTCTCCAGGCCAGAATACTGAAGTGGGTAGCCTTTCCCTTCTCCAGGGGGTCTTCCCAACCTAGGGATTGAACCCAGGTCTCCCGCAGTGCAAGTGGATTCTTTACCAGCTGAGCCACAAGGGAGGAAGAGTGATATAAATCAGTCCAAAGAGAATAATCATGATTCTAAACAAGGGACTACAGGCCAAGGGGGTGGGGGTGGAGGGGGAATGAGTGTTTTCTGCTGCCACTGCTTCTGTCACTGAAGTTGTTGAAAAGTGACTTTCTCTTTTAGAGAAGGGGCTTCTTTAAATCTGATGTTTTCTCTGCTCCCTGCTGCAAGGATCACACTGCTTAATGTACAATTTTGTTTTAAGTAAAGAGGATGAAAAATCTGGTGGTTTCTGTCCAAGTTATGGTGACTCCATCTAACTTCATACTGAAACAGGGAGCGCCACACCACCATTAACCTAATCTTTCAAATTTAATTATTTGTATGTGTTTATACAGTCACTTCCCCAGATTTCCCCTCCCCCTCACAAAAAATCTGGTATCTACAGTAGATCCACAAATTCCCTTTGACCTTCCTACTTTGTCTTTTGAGTCTAAAAGTCCCTCCTCATATTCATTCCAATTTCATACCTATTTTCTGTTGCAGAAAGGGAGACATTCTTTGTGGAGAAAAATCAAGCTGTGTTAACACTGCATTTTAGATAATAACCTGTAACAGTTTCTCTAAGTGAGAGCAACCTGTACAAAACTTACATGGGAATGACTAATCAAAGAAATATAGATTGCTTAGATTACTGAGTCTCTTCTTGACCCAATAAACAGAACTAAAAATGGTCTAGAGATGCATTTTTAAACACATTCTTCCAAAGGTTTCTATGCACAATGGAGTGTCAGAAACACTTACAGAGCTGTTGAGGATAAATAGGCAAGCAATGATGAGGGTTGTTCCTATGATAGTGATAGTGGTAAAAGGAGAAGAGGACATGTGTGAGAATCATGTCATATGTAGATTTCAGAGACAGATTTCATCTGTTGGTCACATTCAGATTGGAGTCAAAGTTGAACTAGTTCTTAAGTGTGTATGGAATCACCACTCAGGAGTGGTTCTCCCTGAAAATTTCCTCAGCTACTTTGCTTGCTGACTGGGTACAATGCACCTGCATCCAACCGATTTAGCATCTCTACAGAAGGGGTTGTGGAGGCAGTTTTGGTCACACTTTTGGTCATGCTGCAGCTACTTTATTTTACACTCATAAGGACTAACACAGCAGCTGGGATATAAAAAGAAGGCATCAAGGTGGGTGGATGTTACGTAGACCCTGAGCTCAGAAAGCCAACAGGAGCAAGCAGACTGCTGTCTGCTTGAGATGTGAGCACATGTTGTGCAATTCATTTCACTACCACATGGCCCTCCCAGGTACTGAAGACAGCATCCTTAAAACTCAGAAATCCCAAGTGCATTGCCTTGAGTCCTCCTGTGTTTTTGAATCTTCAGTCTAAAACCACTAGCGTATATACAAGGGATCAGCAGGGATGAAGACATGAAAGAACAGAAAACCAAGTGTCATACATTAAGTCAGTAACCCCCACCCTCTGTTTTATGGGACACTACCCTCCAGGGAGTCAGTAGATTTGTCTCAACAGCAAACACAATAAAATAAATTGGTCAAATACAGGCTTGAACAAAGTTAACCAACTTTCTCTACTGCTGACGCTTAGAATAGTTAACGTGATAATGTGCACAGAAGCTGTAGGGTAACACTTAACAACACACACCCGGGAGCAGGATTGCTGAGATTCAGATATTTGATGGGCTACTTGCAAGCATGTCAATCCTCTTCTGGCTTCAGTTTCCCTGTCTGTAAAGGTTAAGTAATAATCATACCTACCTTATAGTGTTGTAGGAGAATTAAATGAGATAATGAATGAAAGGGCTAGGGCAATCCTTGGCACTTGATAAGTACTCAATAAAACAAGCTTACAAAAGGCAAACCAACAAACAAACAAAAGGGCAAATAACACCTTATGAACTGACTTGACCTAGAATGATTTGGGAAGTGATATAGGATGATTTTATTCGGCTTCAAAACCACTATTGGTTTTGTGATTGTGACTGCAGGCATGAAATTAAAAGACGCCTGGTCCTTGGAAGAAAAGTTATGGCAAACCTAGACAGTGTATTAAAAATCAGAGACATCACTTTGCTGACAAAGATTCATGTAATCAAAGCAATGATGTTTTCCAGTAGTCATGTATGGATGTGAGAGTTGAACCATTAGGAAGGCTGAGTGCTAAAGAATTGATGCTTTCGAACTGTGTTACTGGAGAAGACTCTTGAGAGTCCCTTGGACTGCCAGGAGATGAAACCAGTCAATCCTAAAGGACATCAACCCTGAATATTCATTGGAAGAACTAATGCTGAAGTTGAAGCGCCAATACTTTGGCCACATGATATGAAGAGAAAACTCATTGGAAAAGACTTTGATACTGGGAAAGATTGAAGGCAAAAGGAGAAGAGGGCAGCAGAGGGTAGCATCACCAACTCAACGGACATGAATCTAAGCAAATCCCAGGAAACAGTGAAGGACAAGGAAGCCTGGTGTGCTGCAGGCCATGTGTTGCAAAGAGTCAGACACAACTTAGTGACTGAACAATGACAACAAATAGGATGGTTATATTTTTCCCTATCATTTGAACTCCATAAATATAATCATATTTCTTGGCATCTAGGAGAGAAAGATTTGAAAATACTTTTCCTTCAAATATATTTTGCTTCTCAAGAACTTATTTTTCTGATTCCTAAGTCAGAAACTGTGGTTTGAAAAAGAGTGGGATATCTGTATGTGAACTTGATGGTCTATACTTTTTCTCTCTACTGAGAACATAAGAAAAGGAATTGATATCTATTCCTTTCTGTATCTCTAACACCAGTCCTTAGTGCCTTGACTATTGGAAAATTAAGTAAATGCTTACTGAATAAAGTTTCTTACAGATATCTCTTTTAGAAATTTGGGTAATGATAAAAAAAATTGCTCTTCGGTTTACTTTTCATAACTATAAAACTCAACCTCCTAGGTGAATGGCTCACAAACCATGATCTATGGACCACTGGCAATCCAGAGTCAATTCCTTGCTTGGATGACAACTTGAGAGGTCTCAGAGTAAACCAGATTGTTAAATATTGCCTATAGGAACTTAACTTGAAAATGTATGATTCCTGTTAAATATCATTCTTCTCTCCCTATTGGAAAATTTATTGCAGGAAAATATACTGTGATAAAACAATCTTTTAATCAATGTGTGAATATTTGATTATTAGGAATCTCTAGATATCTACAGCATAGGTAGAGTTATGTTAATTTGTGTGAAGCTATAGTTTTCAACTCTGTCTACATTTTAGAATCACAAAGTTGGGGAGATAGGGGAAAGGCTTTAAAAAGATTTTAAAAAGTTCCAATCTCAGAGATTCTAATTTCACTTATTATATTAAACAACTTGCTTATATCATGTTTCACAGAACATTTAAAAGTGAGTAGTCCTTTTCTCTGGGGCTTCCCAGGTGGCACTAGTGGTAAAGAACCTGCCTTCCAATGCAGGAGACAACAGAGATTTGAGTTCGATCCCCAGCTCAGGAAGATCCCTGGAGGAGGGAATGGCAACCCACTCCAGTATTCTTGCGTGGAGAATCCTATGGAGAGAGGAGCCTGGTGGGCTACAGTCCATAGGGTTGCAAAGAGTCAGGCATGGCTGAGTGACCAAGTGTGCACACACACAGTCATTTTCTCTAAAGGGGAGATTGACAGAGATTATTTAGGAGAATTTTAATCAAAAGAGTTGATAAGAACATGAGAATAATTATAGACTCCCAGTGGGTGGACTGCAGTAGCACTTCAAGAAATGGGACCAAGAATGAAAACTGGGACATAAAAACAGAGAAAACACATTCCTCCTATGTCTCTATTTGGCCAAAGGCAAGTGAGGGCATTGGTATTCCTGGCAATGGGCCCTGATGAGAGAGAAATAATGGTAGCAATGATGATGATTATGGTGGTGATGATAATTATGGAGAATAATAAGAGTTAACAATTATCAAGTTTCCTTCATATAATGGGAACTGGAATTTTTCTTATTTAATTCTTACACAATTTCTAAGAAATAGATATTACATGAGCATATCTAGTTTCCAATATACACTTGTCACTGTAATTTTTCTTCTCTTCCTTCTATATACAATTTGGGATACTTTGATCTGTACACTTTTGATACTTTTGAAACCAAGAATCAATCAAATGAAAAATTCATGGATTTCACTAGGACATTAAAGGACCTTCCCTGGTGGCTCAGCGATAAAGAATCTGCCTGTGATGCAGGAGATGCAGGAGACACAGGTTTGATACCTGGGTTGGGAAGATCCCCTGGAGGAGGGCATGGAAACCCACTCCAGTATTCTTGCCTAGAGAATCCCGTGGACAGAGGAGCCTGGTGGGCTACAGTCCAAAGAGGCACAGAGAGTACAACTGAAGCGACTAAGCACACATGTATACATAGGACATTAAAAGCTGATTCAATAATAAAAGTTATTTTTTCAAATTATATTTCCTAGATCCTCCAGAAGACATGACTGAAAAACAGATACACACACACACACATACACACAGCCCTTTCTTGTGAACTATTGACATAGTTATTTATGAAAGCCCTAAGGAAAAAGTCAAAAAATTCTTTTTCTAGTTGCCTGGATTCCAGGTGTTCTCAAAATAAGAAAGATGTTCAGCTACACCAAGCATGCAAGCCACTGACCCGACATCATGTGGAGCCCAGTGGTCAACCAGAACACCTGAATGAGGTTTGAATCCAGATGTCAAGGACTATGGCCAGAATGATTCACTTTAGGGAAAGCCATTCTGGCCCTACGTCTAATAGTTGATGTCTTTATATAGATGTCATAGTAGTTAAAAATTCTCAATTATTTTCTGAAAACTTTGTGTGAGGGGAGCAATGCCTGAAAATTTCTTGGTTTTGCCTCTGAATCACACAGACCTTCCAGATAATCCATTTAGGAAATCTTCCTTAATTTTCTCATTTACCACTTTTGAATAATACAGAAGAAATCTATGTCCAGCTTTTGCCAAGACAATGCACTGAGGGCTTGCAGTGTTCCCTGGGAATCATTACTTTGTTTTGGTTTGCTTGGGTTCAGAACCCTTGAGATGGCCCTGGAGTTTCAGGTTCATTTAAACTGCTGAGTTGGGCCTGGTTTCCATCTGCAACCATAAAATTGCTTTGGATTTCTTCAAACTCAGCCCAGGTTTGCTGAAAACTCATCTAAGAGTTGGCCAGGGTTCACTGAGAGGTTTGCAGATCTATTTGATTATTTAGCTGTTCAGAACCTAAATTTCTAAATTGCCAGGTGAGAACTTTACCTGGTTGGAAATTCTCTCATATGGAGGCACTTGCTACACAAACCCAAGTTTAAAGGCTGCCTATTTTTAAGTGTTAAGATATCTGAAAGGCAAATACGTTTCTCCAAATCTCAGAATGCCTCTTGAATTTTTCCCCAAATGAATAGCAAAAATATACATTTATCAGACCCCTCTTATATAAAGTATGGGCCCTTATTCCCGGCTAGGGTCTCCTTTATCACTGGAAGTTACTGAGTTATGTTTTCCAATTTACTCGTGTGAGTTACACTTTAGCAAATATGAATGAAGAGAGACAGAGTTCGATTTCAAAAAACCAATTAGAGACTAAAGAGTGGGTGTATACCATGGTACATGTGGAAATATATGTGAGTCAATAGGGGTAGACAAATGCTGCTTTATATTTAAAGACAAAAAAATGGATAATGGAATATGTTTTTGACTTATGGCATTTTTTAGCAAAGTGGGATGTCATAGATGGAAAAAAATTGAGTTTCAAATTTTCAGAAGATATAGTAAAATTTAAATATTTGTCCTTTCAAATAAATTTTAGGAACAGTGGCTACTTTTTCCTCCCTCTTCTTCCTCCAACAATCCTTGCTAAATCTAACTTAAACTCAGAAACTTCAGAATGATTTATATCCAAGACATTATCATCATTATATTAAAACATGTTCTTCACTTATTATAACTTTTGGAATGCCACTAATCAGCTGCTGTTTCTCCATATCCAGAGTGAGGCATATGGCTAAATGAAAGCTATAATTAAGATTTAAAATTAGTTTGAAATGATTATGGCTAACATATTTGAAGATAATTTTGATGGATCACTAGTAAAATTTAGTTTTGATGGCACCAATATTTAATATTACTTTGTTACTAAAAATTCCAATATAGGTGTCATTGTTATAAATTTCACAAGTCAATAATAATTACATGAGAAAAATTAGAAAATAAGACAAAAGCTGGAAGGTAAGGCAATGAGCTACATGGATAATAGACTGTTTTATTTATTTATTTATTTTTGGTACACAGAAACTATTTTGGTCATGCTAAGTGTGCCTTCGGAGAAGGCGATGGCACCCCACTCCAGTTCTCTTGCCTGGAAAATCCCATGGACGGAGGGGCCTGGTGGGCTGCAGTCCATGGGGTCGCTAAGAGTCGGACACGACTGAGCAACTTCACTTTCACGCATTGGAGAAGGAAATGGCAACCCACTCCAGTGTTCTTGCCTGGAGAATGCCAGGGACGGGGGAGCCTGGTGGGCTGTCGTTTATGGGGTCACACAGAGTCGGACATGACTGAAGTGACTTAGCAGCAGCAGCAGCAAGTGTGCTTGTATACAAAAATGACATTGTATACAATTGTATACAGTTCATCCTGGTTGAATACTCCAAATACTGTTAGGGAAACCTTTGAGAAGTTTCATAATTCTGCTATTTTTTTAATCTTTGAAACATAAAAATATTTCCTATTTACAATGTGCTTATTAGTCCCAATGATTCACACATAAAAATTCACTATTAAACCAGGGAATAGTCCATGAAGCCAGTCTTCAGTGGTAGTTCTAATTCTAAAGAAAAGGTATTTTTCAGGGCATAATTATTTTCATTTATTTGGCCTCACTATCCACAGCTGGTGGAAGCATCAATGACTAGATTGCATGCCTTTACCACGAAGCAGAACAATCCACTGATTTCCTCAGGCACTTTGGAAATTAAAGGAATTGTCTAGCATTTTCACTCTTGATCTGGCTCCTAATCAGTGTCCTGCTGGTTTGCGTGATACTCCTCAAATGAATGCAGACTTAATGTCATCCTAGTTTAGCCACCTCTGAATGCCTGTCACCCACAGTCTTACCCTCCACCCAAGACAGGGACCTACAGAGCTCACACTGGGAGTCAAATTTTTTTTTTTTTAGGCCAGGTCTTTTCATTGGAAAAAACGCTGATGCTGGGAAAGATTGAAGACAGGAGGAGAAGAGGATGACAGAGGATGAGATGGTTAGATGGCATTACTGACTCAATGGACATGAGTTTGAGCAAACTCCGGGAGATGGTGAAGGACAGGGAGGCCTGGCACGCTGTAGTCTTTGGGACCCAAAGATCGAACATGTGTCTGTAGTCCATGGGCTCACCAAGAGTCAGACATGACTGAGCAACTGAACAATAACACCAATAAAAATGTGAACTCACTTGCACCAAAAGAGATTAGGAAGGAGATGTCTAAGATTAAAAATATCAAAAGCACTATCTTTGTCTTAAAATGTGTATAGCTGCTGAAGGACCTAGTTGGAAAATATTTGAACAAAGAGGAAAACAATCCACAAATTTGTTTGGTCTTTTAATCTTGTCTTTATTATTCCAGGAAAAAAAATAAATAAGAATTACATTTTAAGAAATCTATGTGTAAAATTCAGGGTTACTGAATATGCTTATCTCATAGAGATACTTCCAGAAGTTCTGAACACATGCATACATTCTCAAGGGGCTTCCTCGTGGCGCTAGTGCTAAAGACCCCGCTTGCTAATTCAGGAGGTTGAAGAGACACAGGTCCGATCCCTGGGTTGGGAAAATACCCTGAAGGAGGGCATGGCAACCCACTTCAGTATTCTTGCCTGGAGAACCCCATGGGCAAAGGAGCCTGGCAGGCTATAGTCCAGAGGGTTGCAAAGATACAACTAAAGCAACAGCATGCATGAATAAATTCTCTCTCCATCAAACATGTATTCCCTCCATCCATGATGTAGCCAATGTTGTGGCTGAATTATGTGTGTTCTCCCTGCCATTCCACTCAAAACTCATGTGTTGAATGTCCTAACTCCCATTTCCACAGAATGTAACTATATTTGGAGACTGACTTTTTACAGAAGTGACTACATTAAAATGCATTTGTTAGGGTGGGCCCTATTCCAATCTGAGTGGTGTCCTTAGAAAAAGAAGAGGAAATCTGGATGCAGACTCACATAGAGGGACAATAGTGCGAAGGGACACAGGAAGGAGATAGCGTCTATAAGCCAAGGAGAGAGGTCTGGGACAGAGCTTCCCCTTGCAGCCCTCAGAAGGAGCGAATCCTGCCACTACCTTGGTCTCAAACATCTGGCCTCCAGAACTGTGAGAAAATCAATTTCTGTTATTTATGCCACTAAGTCTGCCATATTTTGTATGGCAGTCTTAGAGAATGAATACAATCAATGAAACTGCACTGAGCCCTCAGCCACATGGACAGTGTATTAGGTCAAGTAGTAAAAAGAATGCCAAGAAGATTTTGAGTGCTAGAAACACCAAACACAAAAATGAGATAATGAAGGGGAACATGATGTGGTGTGAACGGAGGGGAAGTAACATTTGTGGAATAGCTGTAGATGGCAGCCCTCTGCAAGATGTTTGACATGGGCAATGCAACATTGAATACACCAGCCACCCAGGGAGGCTAAAGTGTCCCAGTGATAGTTGTGAATACAGAATCTCTCTTCAGGAATCCTTTGAGAAGATCCAGGTGGGAGGGGAGGTGCTTAAGGACACTTACCTTTGTGGTTTTCCTGATTTCTGCATTGGAGCATCTTCCAAGTCGATGGAAAGGCTAGGTGGCTATGAAGCTCCTAAACTCTTATAATGTATCATGTGTAGGTCTCAGAGGTGATCTATTTATTTATTTTAATAATTAAGTGATAATATTTCCCTTTGGCCACAGAGCAGTTTCTGCTTTTACTGCTGCATTTGCACCCAAAGGCCATTTCAACCAAGAAAGCAGGTGACATCTTTCATCAACTGCATGGATCAGGTGCTCTCCTGACAAATCCATTTACAGCATGGATGCAGTCTGGCTTCTTCTCCAGCATCCTTTGCATTCTTAAGTTGTCTTATTTAATCTCCCCACAGCCCTCTATAAATGTTACCAATCAATCTTTTTTATAGGCAAGATCAAGATCACATTTTAAGTAAAATGCGGAACCTGGATTTGAACTCATAACTCTATGAATTCTCAATACCTATCCTGCCTCCTCACCCTGCAAGGATGGAAAGTGGGAAGAATTCTGCCTTTTAACTGAGCATAAGGCTCTTTGTCCTATGATGATATTTCCCTGTAATAGGATTCTGATATAATCCCGCAGAGCAGTGGGGCTCAACCTCACTGTGCATTAGAATCACCTGAAGAACTTTTAAAAACAGAGATGACCAAGACCGAAGTCTTGACTTCAGCTGGTTTGAGGTAAGCCAAGCATCAATATTTTTAGAGGGTCCTAGAAAATTCTAATAAATATTCATTGTTGAGAACTTCTACCATAAATAGAAGCTCTAGAGGGTCTGGGGGTGGGGGAAAGATAGGAGTAAAATATTACCTTCAAATTTCAAAGTAAAGGAAATCTATTAAATAGAACCCATAATTAACTAAAGAGTTTCAATTTATTTAACAGAAATATACAAGGAAGTCAAAGACAGAAATCAACACACAGTTGGCCATTTTTTCCCTAGAATATTCAATTTAGAGACTTTACTAATCATTGCTACTGATTAGAAAAATATTAACATATTTTTCAAACCTTAGAAAAAAGTACATAGACACTCAAAACCCACATATGCATGACCATAGCTAAAATGCTTGTCTTTGTTTCTATAAATTTTACTTCTTTAGAAATAAAAACCTCTTGCTGAGGACTGTTTTTAGCAGCCTATTTTAAGGTCCTTCATCAAGCTTTATCCTACTGCCCAGTTCTTTCTCATTGTTCCAGATCCAGACTATTCATCTAATGCTTCACTGAGAACTAAATGTTTTCTTTCTTCCTTAGGCTTCAAAACTGAAGTCATGGTTTCACTATTTGAAAAATCCCAAATTCAAACTGAACATGGATTTTAGTTCCACTGCCATGTTTAAACATTTTTTGATAGAAAATGCTTTATTGCCACTGATTCAAAGCCACAAACATGCTTTGAATCCAATTCAATATACTTCTTATTTGTTCCTGATTTTCTTTTTTTTCCCTTTTAATTATTATTAGAAGGTATAAATTTCCAGGAAAGCTTGGCCCTGACAAGGCTCCATTATTTGCACATGACAAGGTTTATCAAAAACAGTTGGATTTTTCTAAGAAGGCTTTTATGTTTCCTCCATAAAACATAAATAAATGAAAAGGATTAGACTGAGGAAACGGGGTATAATTCATCACCAATGTGAAACATAGTCAACCGGTTGCAGATGGATAAACTGAAGAACTTGGGACTCTGCTCCAGGCAAGAAAACCATCTTCCCTGTGCCAATAAGATGCCTTTAACTTCAGTAAAGTAACAGGGCCTGTTTTGTGGTTTGTGATGTCATTTAAATTTATTAGCCTTCTTTTGTTTTTCAGCATTTAGTGTATATGTCTAAAGCAGGTTTTGACTCTTGAAAATCTATCATATTCTAACGTTAGCTCAAAGATATAATAAGGTTTCCTCTCTCTCCCCTCCCCTTTCTTCCATCCTGTCCTCCCCACCCCCAAATAGAAAAAATAAAACAATAAGAAAACATACAAAACTCTGAGCACTGAAAATGTAGCATCTCTGAGCTGCCTAAAACACCATGTTCAGCCGCAGATTTGCTAGTATAAGAATCTGCATGCAATGCAGGAAACCTGGGCTCGACCCCTGGGTTGGAAAGACCCCCTGTTGAAGGGAGCAGCTAACTGCTCCAGTATTCTGGCCTGGAGAATTACATGGACTGTATAGTCCATGGGGTTGCAAAGAGTTGGACACAACTGAGCAGCTTTCACTTTCATGTTTATGTGCATAAATATAATTTCTCCCTACCAAGACAAAATCAAGTGTTTTAGCTAGTTTAACCTAAAACATAATATGATTACTTTGGTTTGTAGATCAGTCTCTCATTTTGTCTGCACTGCCCACCATGCAGCCTCATTCTTGGTGAAACAGAATTTCATGGCACAATTTCCCCCTAAAATCTGTCTGAACTTTCAGAAATAAAAGACTTTTCAAGTCCCATATTCTTTCCCTGCACTTCCATTCCTGTCTAATAATAATGAAGTGCTTTATAGTATATAAATCATATTTCTGTTTAAAAGTGACCTTCTCCATAACCTTTTTGTCTCTGCCTGTCAGCACATATTCTTCTAGTAATAATAAGCTTTAGCCAGGAATGAGGACTCAAAATTAGACTGATTCCAGGAACCACCCTAATGATGGCTGGGATGTAGCTTATTTTGAAGTTAAATAACTTACCAATTTCCCCCTCAAGTGGATGTGAACTGAATGAGTTATTTTAAAAAATAAAAAAGTTTACTGATAGTTTTGAAAAGGAGAAAAAAAAAAGCCAATAATTTTCAGCTTGAGAGAGCCCTCTGAAACTGACAGTGAAAATGATGTATGTTTGCATCATTTTGTTAAAACCAAATTGGAAATCTATTATTTCTTTCTAATTCTAGCACAGCTTTTAGAAGCCATAAGACATTAGAACTTTAATCTGCTGTCTTTTCACCTGAAATTCCTTTGATCCTAGAATTCTTCAAAATTTAATATTATACTATAATGAGTCATTTAAGCAGGACACATTATATACTGAACTGGCATTTTTTCAAGGTGTATTAACATTCAATTACCAAGCTTTAATACAAACACCTTAGGCATACAATTTTCTAATTTTAATATCTTCCCAATAAAATGTTTTCCATATGGCTGTCACAACTATATAATTTATTTAGAGAAAAATGATTCAAGTCTGAGCTCTTAGAGGGCTTCCCTGGTGACTCAGATGGTAAAGAATCCGCCTGAAATGCCGGAGACCTGGGTTCAATCCCTGATTTGGGAAGATCCCCCAGAGAAGGGAACAGCTACCCACTCCAGATTTCTTGCCTGGAGAATTCCATGGACAGAAGGGCCTGGCAGGCTCCAGTCCTTAGGTTTGCAAAGAGCTGGACACGACTGAGTGACTTTCACTTTCACTTTTTCTGAGCTCTTAGAAGCTAGATCCCCAGAAACATTTGAAACTGACTACCTGATAAACAGATGGAGATATATATATTTATAAATATATATATATATATATATATTTTTTTTTTTTCTGTCTTTCAAGTAAATGGTTTCATTTTAAGCCATTGGTGTAAATTTTATACAAATTTTACTTTGGAGTGAATCATACTTAAAAATAAAACAGCTTACTTCCAATAGGTTAATTTATATTTAAGCCTATTCTACATATGAGATTGGCTTATAACTGTGAGCTAGTTGTTTTTACCTAAATATACAATTAGGAAGGCATGCAAAGTAAAGAGTGCGGTGCCTCAGAATATAAATGACTTCCCCACGATGGAAACTCTTTAGGACAGTTCTATCAAGGTAGAAATGAAGGAGGAACATGAGTTGCCTCCATGATCACAGAATCAAGAAATGTCAGCCCAGGCACAAATCTTGGAGATCATCCACATGACCAACCCCTAGCTTGGTCCAGGAGATGTGGCTAGATACACCACAGTGAGAGGGAACACAGGTCATGGATCTAGGGAGATCCAGCAAGCTGTGTCTCCCCTTTGATATTCACCTTCCACACTGACACATAATAGATGTTGGAATGTTTTGAAGGAAGGAAGACCATTTACCTGTGTTGAATCCTATGTACTCCCCACTCAGCTGAACACAGAAAGTTTTACATATGGTAAACCTTCCCATCTTTTCTTTGTATTAAAACAATTTCCTAGAACAGTGTTCAGTGGAATACTAATTTGAAATCCATCATTTTAAGAACAATGGAATGAAGTCCAGATAAATCAAATATTAGCCCCATGTCTCAGAGGGAACAACTTTGTAATCCCAGCTTCAAAACTTTCACACACCTTTACTAAACACTTTCAATAAAGAGACTAATTTACATACTACCTATGCACAGGGGATCTCTTGCTTGTAACCAGCCCATATTTTTATTTTGATAGATTGAAGAGTCCTCGTGAGAGGCAGTTTATGTAGGTACCCATGGACTCCAGGCTCTATGAATGGTCATGGCAATTGTCAAAACATAAGCTTGTTAATAACATCCTATCTGATCACACACAAAGACACATGGCTATATTCACTAGTAAGCTGAGTGCAATAGAAGATAAAAGACCTGAACTCATATGTTTAGACCCTGCCTTTAATAAATATCATCCTAACATCTGGTACATTGGCTGAGTTCCCCTGGGTATCTTCGAGTGGACCTTGCATCTTATTTTCTTTCCCTGAAGCTTATGAGGGTTTGGGAAGTGGAGACTGTGAAGAAGGTTCTTTCTTCTTCTCTTACTCACATCTGTGTATAACTTTAATTGCTCTCAAATAATAGTGAATGAGCTCACAAGTTAACGTTATTGCTCAAAGCATTGTAGAGTACTGAGATCTGGAGATATTAATTATTCTGGCATGGGATTTGTCTGTGAGTTCAAGTTCAAAAGGAACCCTTGATGGATTGGAAGAGCTCTTAATGGTGAGCAGAAAGGAGCTGCCAACAATTGCTGGGCCACCATCCTGGCTGCCCCTATCAGCAACTTTCATCCCAGTCCTTTGAATGTCCACCAGGGGCCAGGTGAGACAGAGTCGGGATCTGTGGAATCTCCAGGATTGAGTTTAGAAGGAGGATCAGTTGGCAGGTGGCAGCTGAATTATTGAGCTTTGCTCTCTTGTTTATGTCAGCAACAAGCTATTCTTCTTTGTCTCTGTCTCAGAGACAAACTGCAGGCCCCTGGTCCATCAAAAACAGTGACTTAGAACCACAAAAAACTCTGGAGGAAAGAGAAATGGTGCTTCTTTTTCTTATGGAAGTGATTGTTGATCAAATCACCATGTTTAAATATCAAGGCAAAACAACACAGACGCAAAAAGCTCTATGGATCCTTAATCATTCAAGGTGCTGTTTCTCCTCAATGCCAACACTAAATTTCTGCAGGATGTGTAATTTTTTAAGTATATTTTTTTCTTTTTTATTTTCCTTTTAAGTCAAAAATCTATTGTAGTGCGTCTCAAAGTTTAATGTGCATACCAACTACCTGGGGATCTTGGTAAAATGAAGATTCTGATTAAAGACGCCTGGACTGGGATCTAAAAGATGCATTTCTGGAAAGTTCCCAAGTGGCGCTGAGGCTGCTAATCAACCACACATTTGAAGGATCAAGGTTCCAGTGTATTATAACTATGGTTGAGTTGCTGCCATTCTTAGGGTAATATACTTGTAAGTCAATCATGGAGCAGCAGATTGACTTCCCAAATAGTTGCTTTGAGTTGGCATTATAGGTAGGGAAGGTTACTCTTCTAAAGTAGGAAAGATCTTATGGAGGATAAGTGGATGAAATGAGGACATTTCAATTCAAGCCCTTTCCTTTCATTTATCATCAGCTCACAAACTTCAAAACTTTTCAATTAAAAATGAATTATAAAAGAAACACCATCACAGATAAGTTTCAAGTGCTACATGCCTGAACTTTTACTCTCCTCTAAAAACCAATACTGCTATTATACCCCAAGGGCACCTCAGAATTCTTGTTTTGTCAACCTCACCTTTGCAAGATGGGGCCAAGTATCAGAAGGGTGATTAAGTCAACATTCCAATGAGTTTTGTATAGTTTTGAAATTAGATCCATTGTTATTCACTTCAGACCATATAAAGATTAAACTCTGCACTTGAAAAGTACAGTTGAATCATGATTACTTATCCCAGCCAGCCATCCTGTAGATGTATTCTAATGTGCTCACTCAACCTCTTCATTTTGAATAAGCAGTTTTCAGAAACCAAACAATGCATCTGGTTAATTAAGTCTCTGAGATAGTCAGATGTGTTTTAACTGTTGTAAGAAAGAATAGGAATGGTGATGGAAAAACCACAGAACTTCCTAGGATTCCTGGTAAATATGGCCTTAATCATTGACAAGAAGTAACAAAAAACCCAAGACCACTTTAATATGTGCCAAATACCAAATAATGATCTTAAACCAAGATAACTTTCAAAACCTACTTTCATAATGTTCCTGATCAACTTTCCTTTCCACTATTACACCATTTTTAAGTTGAGTTGGTGTGTGTTTCTGCCTCTTTTTCTGGACTATAAGCTGTTCTAGATCAGTAAGATTAATCCTATTAATCTAGGCATCTCTCTGAGAACTTAGCATGAAATCATATCAGTAGCTTAGTTCAGTTCAGTTCAGTTCAGTCACTCAGTGCATCCAACTGTTTGCTTCCCCAGCGACTGCAGCACGCCAGGCTTCTCTGTCCATCACCAGCTCCCAGAGTCTGCTCAAACTCATGTCCATTGAGTTGGTGATGCCATCCAACCATCGCATCCTCTATCATTGCCTTCTCCTCCTGCCTTCAATCTTTTCCAGCATCAGGGTCTTTTCCAATGAGTCAGTTCTTTGCATCAGGTGGCCAGTGTATTGGAGTTTCAGCTTCAGCATCAGTCCTTCCAATGAATATTCAGGACTGATTTCCTTTAGGATGGACTGGTTGGATCTGCTTGTATTCCAAGGGACTCTCAAGAGTCTTCTCCAACACCACAGTTCAAAAGCATCAATTCTTCAGTGCTCAGCTTTCTTTATAGTCCAACTTTCACATTCATACCTGACTACTGGAAAAACCATAGCCTTGACTAGACAGACATTTGTGGCAAAGCAGTGTCTCTGCTTTTTAATATGCTGTCTAGGTTGGTCATAGCTTTCCTTCCAGAAGCAAGCGTCTTTTAATTTCTCGACTGCAATCACTATCTGCAGTGATTTTGGATCCCCCCAAAATAAAGTCTGTCACTGTTTCCCCATCTACTTGCCATGAAGTGATGGGACCAGATGCCATGATCTTAGTTTTCTGAATGCTGAGTTTTAAGCCAACCTTTTCACTTTCTTTCACTTTCAAGAGACTCTTTAGTTCTTCTTTACTTTCTGCCATAAGGCTAATGTCATCTGCATATCTGACGTTATTGATATTTCTCCCAGCAATCTTGATGCCAGCTTGTGCTTCTTCCAGCCCAACATTTCTCATGGTGTACTTTGCATAAAAGTTAAATAAGCACAGTGACAATATACAGCCTGCCATACTCCTTTCCTTATTTGGAACCCGTCTGTTGTTCCAAGTCCAGTTCTAACTGTTGCTTCTTGACCTGCATACAGATTTCTCATGAGGCAGGTCAGGTGGTCTGGTATTACAATCACTTTAAGAATTTTCCACAGTTTGTCGTGATCCACATAGTCAACGTCTTTGGCATAGTCAATAAGGCAGAAGTAGATAATTTTCTGGAACTCTCTCACTTTTTCAATGACTGAACGGATGTTGGCAATTTGATCTCTGGTTCTTCTGCCTGTTCTAAATCCAGCTTGTACATCTGGAGTTTCACAGTTCATGTACTATTGAAGCCAGGTTTGGAGAATTTTGAGCTTTACTTTGCTAGCATGTGAGATGAGTGCAATTGTGCAGTATTTGGGGCATTCTTTGGCATTGCCTTTCTTTGGGATTGGAATGAAAACTGACTATTTTCAGTCCTGTGGCCACTGCTGAGTTTTCCTAATTTGCTGGCATATTGACTGCAGCCCTTTCACAACATCATCTTTTAGGATCTGAAATGGCTCAACTGGAATTCCATCACATCCCCTAGCTTTGTTCGTAGGTGCCCAACTCTTTGCAACCCCATGGACTGTAGCCCTTCAGGCTTATCTGTCCATGGGGATTCTCCAGGCAAGAATTCTGGAGTGGGTTGCCATACCCTTCTCCCTGGGATCTCCCCAACCCAGGAATTGAACCAGGATCTACTGCACTGCAGGCAGATGGTTTACCAGCTGAGCTACCAGGGAAGCCCAACAGAAAGAAAGGATCCCATAAATGCTTATTGAATTGAAGCCTATCCCAAAAGATATTTTTAAAATAATTTTTCTGATTTATATGAGGAGAAATGACTTTGAATTATACTAAATATAAAACAAAATATATCTGAAACAGTATTTTTTACATAAAATTCTATTTCATCGCTACTTTGGAAAGATCTTAGGAAAACTGTGGTGATGACAAAACACTTCCCAACCTGACCTGAAGGAACTGAACACTATTAAAAAGAAGACAATGGTGTTAAAGGGTGAGAATCTTCCTAACAAAGGAAGGCAGTAGTAAGACTTTGAATTTTGAGAGGGTTTGAGTATTTAAAACTAGGCCAATGAAATTAAATGAAGTTGGAGCAACAAGACAATAACTGCTATGTATCTAGTTAAAAGGTATGGTGGCTTTGTCTTTTATTTTCATTGGCATCTCTATTAAAATGGCAAATATATAGTGAGAAAAGGTAAAACCACCCATGCTTTGTTTTCCTTGTTATTCTCCAATTAGTGATCCATGCAGTAGACTCTCTTTTTATAAATGTGAGCTCTGTTTAAAAATCAAACTTTGTTCAGACACAAAAATTGTATGGTGAGTACTGGTTTGCAAAAGTAAGACACAGTGCATGCATGCGTGCTAAATTGCTTCAGTTGTATCTGACTCTTTCCAACCCTTTGGACTGTAGCCCACCAGGTTCCTCTGTCCATGGGATTCTCCAGGCAAGAATACTGGAGTGGGTAGCCAGGCCCTCCTCTCAGGGATCTTCCCAACCCAGGAATCGAACCTGCATCTCTTACATCCCTTGCATTGGCAGGAAGTATGGTGTGTTAATTTGTTTTAATTAAAAAGTGACGATCACACTGAGGGTATTTCAAACATATATATTTGTGTAAGTCCTTCCCTTCTCTTCTTATTTGCTCTCCTACCACGAGACCTCTCAATGAGACATTTGGTCAATTTGGGATTCTTCACAATGGAACCTTCCTAGGAGTCCCATTGTAGAAACATAAACTGTAATGACATGGAAGAAAGATTTAGATAAAGGTGATAATAAACTGAGAGGCACCAAATGTTATAAATTAACTTTATTTTCTTGAACTTTTAAGGAATGCGTTGTATTTTTTGTGTTTGCATTTGTAAAGCCCTGCTGGGAAAGGGGGCCAGTGTTACACTGTCTGTTGGTAGATTCACTGCAGTTTATCAACACAGACACATACAGAGAGGATCCAAGAGTTTAAGTAACATGCTTCTTACATGTTTATGCTAGATCCAAACTCTTTGTTCTTCATGTATCTGGAGTTTATATTTGTTCAGTCTCAAGCTTTATTGATTCCCTTCCCTAATTCTATTGATGGTTTAATGATGGATTAATCTGCTTTATGCTTATAATTTCTCTAATTCACTAACAAAATGGAGCACTTTCTTTAACACGATTTTTCGAAACTAGGACATAATTTGTCTTTTCCTCACATTTTTGACATCGTTGGAGTGTTTGATATGGATAGAAAAACAAAGTAACATGAATTATTTCAAATGTCCTAAAAAGTTAAAACAAGCAAGCCTTTAATAATCCACAAGTCAGATATCATAAGGAAACTTACTTCTTTGTAAAGGTATGACCTCAGAGCCATAAACCCTTACCTTCCAAGGGTGTAAAACAAATTATAAAAAGACTAGGCCTAAATTCTCAAGGTGTTAAAACAAGTTTATATCCTACGAATTGATTTTATTTCTGCACCAAGTCATTAATGTAGCCTTGTTTTACCTACTGACATGGTTCCTTAGTATGAACTACTTAATGACATCATCATTAACTTGGTTTTCATTTAATCTTTTCAATGTGTTAGTTTTTATAGCACAAAATTTATATTTAGAAACTTGTTAGTGTCATTATCCACAGATATTCTTTTCTGGACAAATCTCAAGGTAAATTTCTCTTCCTAATGTGAAAATTGCCTTCCTCTTTTTACATTACCTTTTCCCTCTCAGTCTGGAGAGAAGAAACAGCTGTCATTTCCACAGGTTTGTAATATTAAAGTCTATGAAACACGCCTTATAAATAAATTCGTTGAAAACTCTTTGAGAAGCAGTAAAGCTTTGCTCTGATTCTTGAGTCTAAACCAAGAATCTGAGTGATTTACAACTGACCTCAGTTGAAAGCCACTGCAGTTTCGTTGGTTCTCTTTTTCAATAATTTTGTAAAGCTCATATTCATATTCAGAGTTGAATAACAAAGCTGTTAAGCTCCTTACATGTCTATTTCTCCAGCAGTGGTACTGAATAACTTATTTAAGTCACTGCCATATTTATTGCACCACTGAAAACCTGGCATTTGTAAATATTTCTTATTTTTATGGGGTGATTATAGGGTGCTATGCCTTACACAAAATTCCCTTACAAGATTTTTCTATTCATTGGCTAATACGTAAAGTATTTGACATCCTTATTTTTTTTCAAAAGATCAAAATTAAATTAAATTTAAAAAGGAACAAAAGGACATTTCCAAGCCAGTACAATATGAAAAATGAAAGTTACTGTGCTCTTTTAATACTAAAGTTGACAAAATTCTCTTTAAACTGTCAGGCTCTTTAGTTCCTCTTGACTGAGACTACAAATCCAGCAAACAGTTCAAATTTACTCAAGTTAAAATTTAGTCAAATCATAAAGGATTGTATCCTATCTACTGCAAAATGCTGCCTGGAATTTCAATAACTACAGATACAGCCTACACCTTGACCTCATTTCAAAGACAAAATTTCTAAAAGGATGATCTTCAAACTGAAGAGTCCTAAATAACTAGCATTAATAGAATCTTTAGCAATTTAAGATATTCTATGCTATGGACCAAGCACAAAATCAGGCCAGAATGCATTTATAACGTGCTGCATTTATCTTTTAAAAATGTTTTTCTGGGTAATTTTTTTATCACATCTTTTTTCCAAGACAATAGTCATAAAATATTCTTTCCTTGTTGTCTTTATATTTTGCAATTTTGTACTCATTTTTGTTTTTTCCAGTTATATTATTGTGCATGTGCTATACTTATTTGTATATGAATAAAAAACTTTTTTATTTTGATATTTAACTACATGTCTTGTGTATGTGTGTACACTGTACATGAGTCAGACTCAGTGTGAAGAAAACTACCCAGTCAGGATTCGAAGGTGAAATCAAAGAGGGGTAAATGAAAAATACAAACAGGAAGGAAATGATGGACATGAAGCAAAACAACTGTAAAGAGATTTCATTTCTGAATAAATTAACAACAAAATTATTTGCGTTTACCTCCCCCTCATCCTCAACTGCCCTGTTATCTGCCTTCTTTGAAAAAATGATACACATCTCAAGTCTTTGAGTTTTTAATATGACTTCCTCATGGTGAATGATAATAATTAAAAAGAAAATATTCATGATAAATCAAGTCAGTGTATCAGCCAAGTTATTATATCAGTCAGTGTTCCACAGGTAAATAGCCCACTCAAATGGGCCAATTGAAGAATAGTTTCTTAATGAAGGAACCATTTATAAAAGCATTGACTAGTTTCAACGACACCAAAAGGGAAGGTGAAACTAACACCAGGGAGCAACACCACATAGCGAGACTTAAAGAGTAAAGAGAGAGGCAGAACAGCTACTAAGATCTGGAGGGAACTTTCTGGACAAGGGCCACCTGGCACCAAAGCTTTGGCCCTGGATAGAGGAATACAGCCACGGTCAGTCAGACCCAGAGCCAGGAAGGGAAAAAGCTAAGAAAATAGACACTGTTCTTATTCTCTGAAGTTTGTGCAATGCTTATCGAGAGCCACAGCTGACCAGAAGCCAGACAGCAGGGGCACCCAATGAGTGAAATCCATGGACACCCATTTCCCAAGATCCAGAGCCAAACAGAGTCTGATAAATAAGCCCAGGGATGTAATGTACAGCTTGGTGACTATAGTAGATAATGCTGTCTCATATATTTGAAAGTTATTAGTAGATCTTAAACACTCTCATTGTGAGGGGGAATAAATATAACTGTGTGGCAATGGGTGTTAATTAAACTTATTGTGATGATCATTTTACAATATATACAAATATTGAATCACTATGTGGTACACCTGAGGTAGATATAAGATTATATGTCAATTATATCACAATTTAAAAAAAATAGTTCTTATCCAACATAGGCAAATCTATAGAGAAAGAAAGCAGATTAATAGTTACCAGAAACTGGTAGGGGAGGGGCAATGGGCAGTGACTGCCTACTAGGGTTTTCTTTTGAGGTAATGCTAAAGAACAGTGGTGCTGGGCTCAGTCCTGTTGGACTCTTTGCCACGCCATGGGCTGTAGTCTGACAGGCCCCTCTATCCAGAGGATTTTTCAGGCAAGAACACTGGAGCAGGTTGCCATTTCCTCCTCCAGGGCATCTTCCTGACCCAGGGATCAAACTCACATCTCCTGTGTCTCCTGCATTGGCAGGTGGGTTCTTTACCTGCTGAGCCTTTGGGGGAAGCCCATCATTCCTATAGAACAACTTACCAAAAAAAAAAAAAAAGAATCCCTCCACCTCAAATATAAGACGATTCTATTTTGTATTTGCCTTGAAAATTAGGAATTTTTGCTTTAAGTGGATCAAACTGATCTGATTAATAACTGATAACTGTTACTTAAATTGACACAAATCCGAGAACAATCCCATTGACCTGGCTAAAAACATTAGCAAATTTGTGCAGTCTTTACAAAAAGTTCATGTGCACATTTCAAGCTTAGAGATTTTGCTTTAAAAAACAGCTCTTCTTCATAATCTAGTCCTTTTCTACTGATTTTCCTTGATGATAAACCAATTACATCACTGAAGTGTCTTTTTAATTAGAGTTCAGTAGCTCTTTCTAGCGTGGGAATAGAGAGATTAAACATATTTGAGAGCTAAGCTCCAATTTACATGAACTCAATTGTGGTTAAAGCAACTAAATAAAAGTACTGAAGTATAAGACTTTTTATGGCTCACATGAGGAAACGATTCCAAACCACTGTTTTCTCTAATAAGGAATTCCTTCAGTGTATTTTGGAAACAATTCTATAAATGTCAGTATGTTTTATGCTAATTCTTCATATACAATGCATTAATTTTATAGGGATTTAAATCATCAGGTTTTATTATTCTTTTTACATTGTGTATTTCTTTGAGAAGAAACATGACTCCTTGATTTATCTTTGTACAATACTTCAATTGTTGAATGGTATAGGACTTTTAATAAAGCGGTCAGGTACTGAAGAATCGAGTTCGCTAACTTTTGTACAGGTGTCAAAACTTAGACCTTCATCCGAGTGCTTATGCCATCATTAGATGAATAATGTCCTTTAAATGGGGAGACGGTTGTTAGTAGCTTTAAGTTCCCTTCTAGGTCTGATATTCTATTTTCCACTTACAACTTTGCATTTTTGATGCATACAAACTTACATACACAGTCTCATTGGATACTGAATCCTTAAGATACTCCTGCCTAGAGGAGTATCTTAAGGATTTTCCTTAAGGTTTTCCCTATTCCGCAAATGAGGAAACCAAGATTTACAAGATTTTCACAAGACCGAGAGTGGACTCAAGTTTCCTCCTTCTAATTCTACAACTACCACACCATCAAATCTGGAATTGTATCCTATAAAGATGGATAAACACTCTTTACCTGTATTCCAGGGAAGATAAACCTGTAATATCTAAAAATTTCCTTTTAAGCTTTAGCCTCTGGATCAAAAAGTAGTTTAACATATTGGACTAAATTAAAGAACACTAATAAACATAGGTTTCATTTTGCCAGTCTCTGTCCCTTATGGATGAGAACAGTCTTTATATTAAAATTATTTGTTAATATCTGCAAAAGCAAAAATTTACCACTGCCTAGATTTTAGCATATGACCTCTAAATATTGTATCATTTTCTTTTTTATAAAATGTAGAATTTTGTTTTAATGAAAGAAATGTAATGTGAACACTTTCCTTTGACTATATTCTATTGGCATAGTTTGCAATATATATTCATGTTGTTTAATTTCAAAAGCATGGTATGATTTTCTTAGCTAATTTCTTCTTGCTAATCCTTTCAGTTGTTTTCTTTTTCTTCAGAGAAACAAATTCTGTTACCAAAACATTTCCATAGTTTAGATAACTTTCTTAAGTTACAGTCTTACAAAGGAAATTACTGGTAGAAGAGTTTATGCATTTCTAAGACTTCTAAAAAACCATAGTTAAAATTTTCCCCAGAAGTTCTGTGAAATTTATACTATGAAATACAGTGCCTGATGTTTCTTAATTCCCAATATCTTTGTCAATGTTTTTAAATTTTTAATATTTGTCAGTTTGATAGTTGAAAATGGTTTCTTTTCATTGGCATAATGACAGTGATAATCAGTGTTTTTTTCCTGTCTGTGTGTATGTGCTGGTTGACTGTGCTCATTTTTTGGGTATGCATTTATTTCATTTACTCTGTGAAAGATTTGGTTTTACATTTAGAAGTGTCTTTCCTAGTCATTATTATATAAATATTTATGTACACTTTCTTGCAGTTCTATGATTTAATTTTGATGTACATGTAATTTAAATGCAGCTGGAATACATCTTGGTGTATATGCATTTCTGATTTTTCTCTATTCCTCTTTAAAACATATTATATGGATTGCAATGACAGCATCATTTGTTAAAAAAAAAATTTTCATCTTGAATTCAAAATGCTCTATTTAAGACATATTAAATATTTGTGTGTAAATGAATTTGCGTAATTATCTGTTCTTTCCCATTAATCACATTTATAATTCTGGACCTACTCCCATACTGTTTATAGTTGCTTTATAATATATTTTCTTCCCAATGGAAAAAGTCTTGCAATGCTGTTTTTCTTTTAAATTATTTTTAGTTTCATTTTCAGAATAAATTCAAAACCATTTTGTCATCTTTCAAAGAAAGCTCCTTTGGGATATTAATCAGAATGATATTAAAGTTAAAATCAATTTGAAAAACTGGATAATCCTCTAGTTAATTATTACTACCTAACTTACTCATATTAGCTCATTTATTTGTTTATTCATTCAACAATTCTTACTTGGCTTTTTTCCCCCCTATTCTCCCAGGACTGTATCTGACATCAAAAAAGGCAGCGGTCTGGGAAAACACACTAGTTAGCCAGGAATTTTAGGTTAGCTCCTCACATTCATCAGTGGTTCGTGATGGAGTCCTAGTGGTCCTCACACTTATGGGGGTATCAGAATCCCTTAAGGAACTTGATAAAAAGACCAATGCCAGGGCTGATTCAGTTTCAGGGAAACTGGGCCTCTGTTTTGCTACCTCTCAGGGTGAGTCTTAAACATACCCAAGTTTGAGAACTATTGTCTTAAACAATCTTTAAAATTAAATTTCAGGGGACATTAAATTTCAGGTACCTTAGTAAGGATAATAGTTATATTCATGAAGCACTTTTGTAAGTTCTTTTTCAAAGAATAAATAACTTAATTCTCATAACCAAATTATGTGGTGGCACTATTACCATCCCCATTTTATAGGTGAGGGGCGAGAGACTCAGTCAGCAAAGTGCAGAAATATTCCTGGAGCAATGGCTGGGAACTATCATGGGCAGGATGGAAACCCAGGTCACCTCTCTCGCCTTGATCTTTGTGCTATCCTATATCACCTCTATTCTTCTTCACTTAGTTTTATATGCATACACTTTTTAGAGCTTAAATACATGTATTTTTGTAAGAAGCTTTATACTATTAGCATAAATGGAAAACATTTATGAATTGTCAAATATAGAAAGTGCTTGTAAAAATAAATTCCACATGTGAAGCTTGCTCGATGCTATTGTTCGAACTTTGAGCCCAAGGTCTCCACTTTGTTTTTTAAAGGAGATTAATATGTGTGTAAAAAAGTTTCAAAGACTCAGTAATCTCAGGCTTAGACTTTCTGCTTGATTTAATTGCATGGTTTAAAAGAAATCTAAAAGAACAAATGCATCCCTATATTGTTCAGGGAAATTTAAGTGTGTGCCTGTATCTGAAATTACATTTATATGTGATATTTGATCCACACTACATGGTAGCAATGGATCAGTGAGATAGCTAAGAAAGTCACAAAGTAGAAAATAAAGTGAATATTTGTCTAACACTGGATCAAGAAAAGGCTTTACAAACCTAAAAACAATAAAAGAAATCATAGAGAAAAGTCAGTTTATTTGATTACAAAAAGTTTTAAGCAGTGTGTACCCAAAAGAAAATAAATAAATAAGCTGGTAACACAATCAGAAAATATTTGCAAAACATATAACAGATAAATGTTGGCATTTTCTAACGGAATGATATCATACAAATAATTTTAAAAGAACTAAATAAATGGAGAAATGAGCAAATAAAACTGTCAACAATGCTTTTTTCCTGGATCATAGCTGATTTCTTTTGCTACATTTCTGTATTTTCCAGTTTATCTATTAGCATGCATTACTTCTATGTTCTGAAAAAAACTTGTCTAATAAACAGCATTTTTAAGAAAGTGTAGAAATATAAATTAGTTTATAAATGGAGAACCACAGAAATAAGATTAATCAGACAATATGCTTAACCTAACTGGAAAAATACAAATCATATGTTAAGTCTATCAAGTATAGTTTTAAAATATCCATTAATAATATTTTTTTCTACATGAAAAATAAGGCGGATTCACAGTAAGGAAATGACATCCAAATTGATGAATCACTCTCTCTATGTCTGTCTGTCTGCCTCTCTCTCACATACAGAGGCACACTACATTACTCTTACAGAGGATCATTTGATTCTCTAAGGCAATTTAATAGAGTTGAAGCACCTAGCACTAAAAGCTGATATAATACATGTATATATCTCATTTGAGTCTCCTAAAAACTCTTGAGAAGTAGTTGGGAATAATCAATGTCATCCGATTTTTTAGAAGAGGATTCAGACTCAGCAACTAGACAAAATGTTGTGTTTCTCCAACTGAGTTTGCATTTACAATTGCCTATAATGGCAGAGGAGGATGTTTTAATAAAGCAGTATGATTAATCGCAGATTAATTCAGCATCTTGGGATGAGGCCCAAGGAATTGATATGTCTTAACAGTGTCTCAGATGATTTACATGTACAGTCAGGATTATAAGTGAAAAGCAAAACTTCAACCATGACTTTCTGACTTCAGTTTCTGTGCTGATTTTATTGCCCTTTTCATACAAGTCTCAAAGTGTGTAGTTTTTTTATAGATATCTTATTTGGCATCTTTAAGATATTTTTTGTATCTGTGGTAGAAGCACACTTAAGAGCTTACATTTCTTGGTTATTATGAATCTCTTAAGGAAGTGTTTATCTATAAGGCTAATAAAAAGATACAGCAAGTATCTATACTTATGCATCAGATATAAAAATTGATCAAGAATTTTCATTGTAGCCATTCTGTCCAGAATCAGAAAATTTAAAATGTTGACAAACTTAGAAGTTAGAGGAAATAAAAATATTTGCCAAAGTGTATTTAAATATGTTGCTTTAATATGCTTTATGTATTCCACACTCAATTTGAAGATAGTTATTTGTTATTTTAAAGCAAAATATTTGATGATTATTTACTACCCTGCCTTAGGGTTAAATTTTCAAAAATTTCAATATCTTTCAGATGTTAATTTTTAATGATTGTTAACAATGAGTTAATGACCACGTTTAATAATTGATATATTAAATTATACATTCAAGTAAGTTTCTTCTTTATACATTTATTGGGCAAGTAATAGTAATATTCACATTATCTTAACACATGTCTTGCCAGGCTAAATTCATGAGCCCATTTCTGAGTCATTTGGAAGCTTTCTGTGGAAGAGCTGATGTTTGCCAATGGTGCTTCATTTTCTTAAATGTTCTGTAGTACCAACTAATTAGTCTCAAAGGGTAGAGACCATGGAATTTATTATAGTTTCTTGGAAGACTTTCATTTCATCAGCAAAATATTAAAAGATGTAACCAATATCTTGTTTATGTTGTTAAAAATGTTTAATATGTACTGGCACCTGCAACAAAATTTTGTGTAATGAAAGGATGAGTTAAAATACATTATATAACAAAGATCTGGTGACACTATAATCTCATTTCAAAAGTTTAATAATCCTAAATATAGTAGTACCAAAAAGATTTTTTTCTTTTACTTTTTTCTATTAAAAATGTAGTCTCCTGTCCAAATTTCACAAGGAACCACTGTAATATTAATAAATGGAGAGATGATTCCTAAGAGAAGGAGGCAATTTTGGTTATGGAAAGTATGTAGGTTCTGAGGTTAGTAAGAGTTAGGTTCAAATCTGAATCAAATGTTTGGAAGGTGAAGGAACTTTAAGCACCTTTCTTAAAGGCTCTAGACCTCAGTACCTTAGTTTGACAAACAGAGATAAAAATATCTACTTGTATGTGTTCACTGACTATTATGAGATGAAAAACTTACAGCAATTAACATAGGGCTCAAAACAAGATGGCACAAAATTGTGTAGAACTTAGATTGAATTTTAGTATAATCACATATCACCTTGCATTATATATGATTTATTTCCCATTTTTCTAAATATGAGAGCAGACGCCATGTTTTAATATATTTTTCAGTGTATAAGACAATAAATATAATAATACTGAGCAATTAAAGAGATGAACATATTTAGTGATGTGTTTATGTAAGGATTCTCTTCATGTGATATTATTAAGGACAAAATAGTGGAAATAATTTTAAACTATAGTAAAATCTTAAACATATGAAGAAACTCTAATATAAATGTTTACTTCAAGTGGAGAAGCTTTTTTGCATCTCTACATCTTTATTTTATTTATTTTTATTGAACTATAGTTGATTTACAATGTTGTGTTAGTTCTAGGTGTATAGCAAAATGATTCATTTATACATACATATATATGTATATATATTTAGATTCTTTTCCTTTATAGGTTATTATAAGATACTGATATAGTTTCCTGTGCTATATAGCAAGTCCTTGTTGTTTATCTATTATATATTTATGCATCTCTACCATCTTAATTAGATTTTTAGCTTAGGATAGTGATAGTTATTGATCCAATTAACTCTGAGTAGATGAGAGATGTATTGAACTGTTATGTCCAGGGACCCGTTTTCATTGACAAGAGCCTTGCTGTTGTGATAGACTGTAGTGCCAGTCCAGTTTCTCTCCTTTTCCCAGTACCCATGCACATACCCTGTGCCAAACAACTTTGTACTACCACATTTACACCAGGGTCAACCACATCTATGACTTGCTTTGGCTAACGAGATACTTTTTTTATTCTCCCCCCCCCCTTTTTTTTTACTTTTTTTATTTTATATTGGAGCATAGTTGATAAACAATGTTTTGTTAGTTTCGCGTATACAGTGAAATGGTTCATATACAGATATCTATTCTTTTTCAAATTCATTTAGGTTGTTATATAACATTGGGCAGAGTTCCATGTGCTATACAGTAAGTCCTTGCTGGTTATCCATTTTAAATAGAGCAGTGGGCAGGCACATGGCTAATAACATTTTAGCAGATAGGATCCCAGCAAATGCTTGAAATGGGCTTGCATTCAGACATGCTCTCTTGTGTCTCTGCCATCCCCGTGAAGACAGGTAAGGGCCAGCTAGCAGGAGGACAAGAGTAATGTGGAGCAGAGTAGTCCCAGATGCCTGAGTTGATAGCTAGCTGACAACCTCAGATTGTAACGAATCTGCCCACAATGCAGGAGACCCGGATTCAATCCCCGACAACCAAATATCTGAGGAAGCCCAGTTAGATTAGCATAGCCACCAGCCAATCTTCAGCTTTTGCAGATATGTGAACACAAATTGATCGTGTATGCCATGTATGTTTTGTGGCTTTTATAATATAAGGCATTCTTATGGAAACAGGTAACTGTGGTACTCTCTTTAGAAATTGTTTTTAAAAGGTGATGTCTAATTTGTTAAGTAATCTATTATATGCCTGCTTTTTTTCAAATTTTTACAAAATCTTGTAAAATAAGTGTAATAATGCCAGATTTTAATTTACAGTTGTTCTACTAGAGGTAGAGAAGGATGACTCCTGAGAGGACCATTCATCCGATGTGCAAGGTTAATTATCTCCACCTGGAATGAGGGCCAGATCCTCCCCAGTGCCCAAATAATCTCATAGTAGTGAGATGAGCCTTTGTGTTAGAGCTAAATAAATATTTTCAAAGAATTAAGTCACATACAGTTAAGCTTATGAACGTGAAACTTTTGAACAGATATTGATGCCAAAGGCATTTTTCTTTCACCCGACTTTTGTAGGTTTAAGTCTCCTTGTCTAAAAATAGCAACATATCAATCTATTAACATGCACATTCTCTCATTACTTTAAATCCCTCCATTCCCCACAAGCTCTGAGTCTTGACTACTGGCCTGAATGCCAGACAAATATATCCGACTGCCTGTTAGACATTTCCAACTAAAGGTCATTTGGGCACCTCCTACTCAACATATCCAAATAGAAATCCACTATTTTTCACTGAAAACTGAAGCTTGGATTTCCTGTCTCTGTGAATGACTCCACCCATCATGAAGCCAAGACTTGAGAGTCATTCTTCATCCTTTCTCTTCCTTTAGCTCCCCTCTCCCAAATCTTATAATGACTAAAGTGGTCCACACATTCCCAAAAACTATCCATCACCATTTGCCTGGCCTGCAGGAGCCCTGCTATTTGTATTTTAGTAATCCATATTGATCACTAAAATATCAAAGTCATTCATTTTCCACGATAATCTGGCTGGGGGTTATAACACAGTCTCAGAGTAGAAAAATGTGGAGCTCTATATTTCAACAATAATGCCAAACCTGTTGCTTATTTTTATGTTCCTGCATCCATGTAGGGTTGAGAAGGGCATCCAGAGAACCCTAAGAAAGAAGGACTTCCCATCTTCTCTAACAACTAATCAATTCTTTTGAAAATCAGATTTTTCAATGCAAGGGTTAAGGGGATGAAAGGGGGTTTAAAAGTTAAAACATGCCAGAAGTTATCTGGCACGAGACTCTTGAAGAAATTGTTAATGCCTAAATGTTCCATGCTTTTCAGTGGCCTGGTGCCTGAACTTAAACAGAACTTCAATAAAAGTCATACAGAAAAAATAAATGGAATGGAATCTAAGGAGCTCAGCAATTATGTTAGAAATGTTTATCTAAGGAAAAAAACTAAACATCAATTTTTAAATCCTTTTTTATTATAAAATATAAAGGGACTGAAAGTTTATCTCTCGATTGTGCACTGGGCAAATGAAATTCATATGTGTTGAATATACATTGATTTTTTTTTTTCAAATAATGAATCTGCCATGTGGGCTTATTCAATTCTGCTCTTGGTGTGAAATCCTGAGTGCACAGACTGTGTAGCCTTGGAGAACCCAGGAAGCTGAGCACATGATGACCTTGACAGTGATATGCCATTTTACAAATAGGTGCCTGTCTGCACATGTGAAAAATGTGAAGAAGCAACTAATAGAACTAAAACACTTAGTATAACAGATTCACTTTGGGTTTGCAGTGAGCATCAAGCACTCAAATAGAACATCCTGATCTATTATAACTGGTGTGTGTGGGGTGTGTGTGTGTGTGTGTGTGTGTGTGTGTGCTGAGAGGTTGCATAATGAAAGACAATATACCCTTTATTGAGAAATAGGAAGAGGAATCCAATTTTAGTCTCCATGTTAATAAAAAAGATGAAGTTTCTACACATTCAATGCTGTGACTCCATCATCAACAAAGCACAGAGGATTACAATAAAAATAGTCAAAACCTTGCAGGGGCATAACAACAATAAAAGGAACTCACGCCAATCATAAGTGATCTGAAGCAACGGGCATTTGTGCAGCAGATATTACAAAAAGCAAGCTGTAGATTCTGTATCTAAAGCACAATGAGCATTCATAAAAGTAAAGTTTGATCATCTTCTTAATGTAATATTGGTTCACATAAAAAGAAGTGACCTTCAAGAAGACTTTCAGCAGTTGGCTAATACTGGAGAGGGAAACCAAGACTCCAGGTAGATCTGAGAAAAGAAATCTCTTTGTTGTTGTTCAGTTGCTCAGTAGTCTCCAACTCTTTGTGACTCCATGGACTGCAACACTCCAGGCTTCCCTGTCCACCATCTCCCAGAGCTTGCTCAAATGGTGTCCACTGAGTCGGTGATGCCATCCAATCATCTCATACTCTGTCATCCTCTTCTCCTCCTGCCTTCTGTCTTTCCCAGCATCAGGGTCCAATGAGTCAGTTATTCACATCAGGTCGCAAAAGTATTGGATCTTCAGTTTCAGCATCAGTCCTTCAAACAAATATCCGGGGTTACTTTTCTTTAGGATTGATTAGTTTGACTTCATTGCAGTCACAGGAACTCTCAAGAGTATGCTCCAACACCACAGTTCAAAACCATCAATTCTTCGGCGCTCTGCCCTCCTTGTGGTCCAACTCTCACATCTATACATGTCTGCTGAAAACACCATAGCTTTGTCTAAATGGACCTTTGCTAGTAAAGTAGCTTTTTACTACTTTAAAAATCTCTGCTTTTTAATATGCTGTCTAGGTTTGTCATAGTTTTTCTTCCGAGGAGCAAGTGTTCTTTAATTTGATGATTGTAGTCACCAGTTGCAGTGATTTTGAAGCCCAAGAAAATAAAGTCTCTCACTGTTTCCTTTGTTTCCCCATCTATTTTCCATGAGATGATGGAACCAGATGACATGATTTTCATTTTCTGAATGTTGAGTTTTATCCCAGCTTTTTCACTCTCCTCTTTCTCCTTCATCAAGAGTCACCTTAGTTCCTTTTTGTGTTCTGCCATAAGGGTGGTGTCATCTGCAAATCTGAGGTTACTGATATTTCTCCTGGCAATCTTGGTCCCAGCTTGCACTTCAACCAGCCAGGCATTTTTGCATGATGTACTCTGCATATAAGTTAATAAGCAGGGTGACAATATACAGCTTTGATGTACTCCTTTACCAATTTGGAACCAGTCTGTTGTTCCAATTCTAGTGCTAACTTTTACTTCTTGACCTGCATACAAGTTTCTCAGGAGGCAGGTAAGGTGGTCTGATATTCCTATCTCTTTAAGAATTTCCAGAGTTTGTTGTGATTCACAGTCAAAAGCTGTAGTGTAATCAATGAAGCAGAAATAGATGTTTTTCTGGAATTCTCTCGCTTTTTTGATGATCCAACAGATGTTGGCAATTTGATCTCTGGTTCTTCTTCCTTTTCTAAATCCAGCTTGTACATCTGGAAGTTCTCGGTTCACGTACTGTTGAAGCCTGGCTTGGAGAATTTTGAGCACTATTTTGCTAGTGTGTGAGATGAGTGCAATTGTGTCATAATTTGAACATTCTATAGCATTGCCTTTCTTTGGGATGGGAATGAAAGCTGACCTTTTCCAGTCCTGTGGCCACTGCTGAGTTTTCCAAATTTGCTGGCATATTGAGCACAGCACTTTCACAGCATCATTTTTTAGGATTTGAAATAGCTCAACTGGAATTCCATCACCTCCACCAGCTTTGTTTGTAGTGATGCTTCCTAAGACCCTCTTGACTTCATACTCCAGGAGATCTGGCTCTAGGTGAGCAATTACATCATCGTGGTTATCCAGGTCATTAAGGTCTTTTTTTATACAGCTCTTCTGTGTATCCTTGCCACCTCTTCTTATTATCTTCTACTTCTGTTAAGTCTATATCATTTCTATCCTTTATTGTGTCCATCTTTGCATGAAATGTTCCCTTTGTATCTCTAATTTTCTTGAAGAGATCTCTAGGCTTTCCCATTCTACTGTTTTCCTCTATTTCTTTGCATTGTTCACTTAGGAAGGCTTCCTTATCTCTCCTTGCTATTCTTTGGAATTCTGCACTCACACCGGAATATCTTTCCTTTTCTCCTTTGCCTTTTGCTTCTCTTCTTTTCTCAGCTATTTGTAAGGCCTCTTCAGACAACCATTTTGTTTTTTTGCATTTATTCTTCTTGGGGATGGTTTTGAACACATCCTCCTATACAATGTTATGAATCTCTTTCCATAGTTCTTTTGGCACTCTGTCTATCAGATCTAATCCCTTGAATCTATTTGTCACTTCTACTGTTTATTCATAAGAAATTTGACTTAGGTCATACCTGAATGGCCTAGTGATTTTCCCTACTTTATTCAATTTAAGCCTGAATGTGGCAGAAGGATTTCATGATCTGAGCCACAGTCAGCTCCCAGTCTTGTTTTTGCTAACTGTATAGAACTTCTCTGTCTTCGGCTGCAAAGAATATAATCAATCTGATTTCAGTATTAACTATCTGGTGATGTCCATGTCTAGAGTCATCTGTTGTGTTGTTGGAAGAGGGTATTTGCTATGACCAGTGCATTATCTTGGCAAAACTCTGTTAGCTTTTGCCCGGCTTCATTTTGTACTCCAAGGCCAAACTTGCCTGTTACTCCAGGTATCTCTTGACTTCCTACTATTGCTTCCCAGTCCCCTATGATGAAAAGGATATCTTTTTTTGGTGTTAGTTCTGGAAGATCTTGTAGGTCTTCATAGAACCATTCAGCTTCAACTTCTTCAGCCTTAATTGTTGGGGCATAGATCTCTAATATATATAGAAGCTAAATGGTTGATGAGATAGCTGAAAATAAACATCAAAATTCCATTACTAAATATAATTTGATGAATATAGTTATGACTAAAAATATTTCTCCCCAAAGTTGTAAGGCTTAAATATTAATGTGGAATGTGAAAAAAAGAACTTAGTATAGTGATGTATGGTAACTACTCAGTTAATGGTAAATATTAAATGCATAGCTTTTATTTCATCATGGGAATTCATTGATTCTCTATAGACCCTTTGAGTGCTTAATAAAATCTTGATATTAGATGAATTATTTCTTTGGGTCAACCAAGTGTATTATCTTTAACTGCAACATTTACACCAAAATTTAGTAGCTTGAAGCAATAATATTTATTAGATTATATCAATAGCTTTTGTAGATAAGGCATCTGAACACAGTTTAATTGGGGCCCTGGCTCAGGTGTCTCACCAGGCTGTAATCAAGGTGTTGATTCAGTATGCTCTAACAAGGTACCATAGACTGGCAGATTTATAAACAGTAAGAATTTATTTCTTAAAGTTATGGAGGCTGGAAGCCCAAATCAAGTGCCAGCAATGTTGGGGTTCTGGGGAGAGTCAGTGACTGACTTATTGTATCCACACATGACAGAAAATGCAAGAGAGCTCTTTGGGGTCTCTACTTATAAAATAGAACTAATCCATTTTTGAGAGCTGAAGCCTTATGATCTAATTACCTCCTAAAGGCCTACCTCCTAAGCCCATCTCATAGGGAATTAGGAAGTCAACATTTGAACTTAGGGAGGAAACAAACATTCAGCCAATAATACAATCTTATGGCCTGAATGGGGAAGAAGCCACATCCAAGCTCACTTCTACAGTTATTGGCAGAATTCAGTTCCTCGCTGGGTAGTTTGGATGGAGCATCGCAGTTCCCCACTGGCCATAGGTGGAGATTGCCTGATTTTTCTCGCCATGTGGACTTCTTCATAGGGTGCTCACAGTATGACAGCTTACTTCATTAAGCAGGCAAGCAAGCAAGAACTGACACTTAGGAGAAGTGCAAGCAAGATGGGAGACATGGTCTTTTTTTAAATCTAATTTTGGAGGTGACATCCTGCCAGAGATGCACATTAGGTGAAAAGCCCTGGTCCAGTCAACACTTGGGGAAGGTCATTACACAGGTTGGGAATATCAGGGGTGTAGACCACTAGGAACCTTCTTAGAAGCTATAGACCACAGAGCAAGTTGAGAAAACACTCCACAAACAGACCGAAGAGCTAGACTTCACTCCAGAACCTACCACGATCAAGGTGTTCTGTTGAAGCAAGCTGCTGGACAGACCCACCATGCTGCAGTCCAGAGTGTGGACTTTGGGGTGGACCACTTGGGTTTGAACCAGACTTTACATACTGTGTGATCTCAGAAATTTACCTGACCTAAAGTTTCCCATGTGAAAAAACTGTATTTGTATAATATATACTTCTCATTAAGTGAATTAATACATATAGATCCCTTAGAAGACTGCTGGGGAATGATAGCAATAAAGATACTTAGCTAGCAGGGCTGTTGATAGGATTAAATGAGATGATGAATGGAAGTTCTTAGCACAATCACCACATTCAACACACGGCATCTGCTATCATCAACGTCTTCATCTTCATCCTTAGAGAGAGGAACCTCCTCCTACTATAGGAGGTTGTTGTTGTTCAGTTGCCAAGTCGCGTCCAACTCTTTGTGACCCCATGGACCTAGGCCTCTAGGTCCCTCTAGAGGGACAGTAGGCCTCTCTGTCTCTCACCATCTCCCAGAGTTCACCCAAGTTCATGTCCATTGAATCGGTGATTCTATCTACCTGCTGTAAGTACCATTCCCCAATCCTCTTTCCTCAAGCTTCCTTATAAGAAGGGAAACTGATCTATGCAGGGTCAGTAGCACATCCTAAGGTGTCCCCAGTATTCACAGCAGTCAGCTTGCTTCTGAATCCCCATGCTTCTGTGTCCCTTGAACAAGTGCTAGTGAGAAAGATGGACAGACGTGTGCAGACATAGTAGGGAGACAAAGGGAGTCCGTGACCTTCCAGGATATTGGAGAGGACTTGGGTACCAGACATGAAAATGACACCAGCCAGGGAGCTCTAGCACACTCAGGCTACTGCGAGGGGTGATGGGCCTTCCCGCACAGTGAGGTGAAACCCATCTCTAAATCCCTGGGATGAATGGAAACATTTTGAAAGATTTTGTTTGGAAACAGGAGCTTCAGTAGACTCTTCTTGAGGTATCACTAGGAAATAGTGTTTCTGAGTGTTCTGAATGGAAATGAAATGGTGGCGTTTTTAGAAAAGGAAAATATACTTGCTCTGTTTCTTAAACCCAAATATTCAAATAAGTACTAGAATCTATGGTCTTTTTAAAGTTGTTTCAAGGCTTCAGAAAGAAACACAATAAAATGTGAATAAGGGCTTATGTTATATAGTCATCCACATAAGCAAGTTGACTGGTAAATAGAGTATAGTGTGATTATTATAATGTATATCACAGTATAAATGTAAGAAATATCCTGCATTAGGCAACTAAGCCTGTACATTAAGTGAGGTGCATCAGATACTTCATATGGTTTCAGATACTTCATATGGTTTCTACAGGCAAAAGAGAAGTCTGTAAATGGATGGTCTTGAGATGACAGGGAAAGAGGGTGAGTTCCACTTTGCACTGACTTCCAGGGGAACATATATTTAATGGTTTCTTTTATGAAACAAAAATATCTTTTCTCTCATCTTCCCCAACTCAAACCACTCCCACAAATTTATTGGCAACCTTTGGTTTTGTGATGCTACTGACCTGGCATCTCAGATAGTGAAGACAGATGAGAATTAAATGACAGTGAACCGAAGAAAACTTGTAAAGATTTGAGTAAATAAGCTTGGATAAGGCAGAATAACACATAAAATAAAACTCTTAAGGAAAAATAATGTACATGTATGTGTATATACATACATATATACCACATATAAATGCATGACACTAATTCTGAAAGAATAGCAACATATATGTGTGTATATAAATACACATATATATACTTTTCTTTATTTTAACATTAAAAAACAATCAGATGTGATATTATAATAGAGAAAATGATAAGCAGTCCACAACGACATTTCAAAATCTTAATAAGCAATAATATTGTTTGACTATTGAGCTTCCAAAATTTAGAAATAAGGAGATTCCCAGTGATCCAGTGGAAAATATCATCAAGTCTTAAGAATAAAAGGTTTTAAATAAGAAGAGTTTCTCTGAAGGAATGACTAAAAATCTCAAGCATTCTCAGAGAATTACACTTGTTCCTATACAGTTGGTAGACATGTGGCTTAAACAAAGCCCTGGAGGGAATCTTGCTAAGTGTTTTAGTAGTGGAGAATATCTGGCCCCTGTATGTTTACATGATTGAATTTACTTAACATATTTACATAGGAGCTTTCCAGGTGGCACAATGGTAAAGAACTCACCTGCCAATGCACAAAAAGTAGATTTGATCCCTACATCAGGAAGATCTCCTGGAGAGGAAAATGGCAACCATTCCAGTATTCTTACCTTGAAAATTCCATGGACAGAGGAGCCTGGCGGGCTATAGACCATGAGGGTCTCAAAGAGTCAGACCCAACTGAGCACATACACACACACTCACAGACATTTACTTAGTACTCTTAAAAGTCCCAAAGAGCCCCCCCAGTCTGATCTGGGGTCTTGGAAGAAGCCAGGGCCAGCAAGGACCAGCAAATGCTGTGGCAGAGATGGGGGCAGTGGCAGAAGGGTGGAGGAGGGGCACATTACAGACCAGTTAGGAGTTTAACCTTGAGGCCAGAAGTCAGAGGATATGGGTCCTAACTTCATTGCATGTCTTTCAATTAACAGGGGAACCTCTGAAAATTTAACTAACCTTGACAAGCCTCTTTTCCCTCACACTTCAAAGGAAATAACGAGATGTAGTAGATTTGTCGTATGAGAAGTAAATGAGACAACATATGTGAAACACTCAAGACAGTACACAGGCCATTTGAAGGCCTTTATTAGAAGTAGCCACTATTATTTTGACCTCCTGCATTTTAGATTTAGAACCACTCTGTGTAATATTCCTATTTATAGCTCCTAACAATGCCCAGGGACAACTTAAAAGGAAAATACTGGAGAAAACAGCTTCATCATGAACTGAACATATTAACACTCACTCAGTATATTAAGAGCTTGGGCTAATTTTGAAAAGAGCCCGGTTCAAAGGCCAATTATGAAAAACAGTCATGTGAACTTCCATCACTTTGAATTTTCCTAAGGCTCTTTTACTTCATCTTTGAAATCATGATACTAAAAAAATCCCTTACTTATGGGATAGTTGGGTGGAATAAATGCCTGTAAAGTTCTTGACATGGTAATTGATATATGGCAATCCTTGATAAATATTAGATGTTAATAAAAGTAATAAAAATAACTGCACAGAGTATGTATTAAATATTTTTGAGTATCACCAAATGATTAGCAGGACAGAGCTAGTCCTTGCTCATGTGAAATCTGTTGTCTGATGGGTGTAATAAATAATAAACAAACCAGAAAATACCCATTTTCCTATATTAAGAATCCAGATGAGAAGAATAATGAAGTACAGAGCTCCACAAGTACACTTAGTAGTAAAACTAATTTAGCCAGTGGGATTAGGGAGCACTTTCCTGAGAAACTAACACCTAAGCTGGGAGACAAGTGTGAGCAGGAGGTAGCTGGAGGCAGAGGAAACCTGTAAACATGTGGTCTGTGATGTGGAAAGATGGGAAGGTCAGCTTTGCAGGCAAGAAGATTCCAGTCTATAAGCAACATGTGAGCACCAGGAAAAAGAGCTAGACGAAACTAACAAAGTGGAGAGGATTCAGAAACAATGATGGCTCGGTTGCTGGTGGTATATTTGGGAAGAAGTTAATGGATCAAGAAATATTTGGAGACAGAATCCATGAGACCTGGTGATTAAGACTCTGGGGCAAGCTGTCAGCATCACTAGGAAAATGACAAAGTGTTAGCGAGCGGTTGGATAGAGGATGATGCTCTTTGCTGACAGAGGTGGTGGCGGGAAGATAGAAGAGCAGATGTGTTGTGGAGAATGTGAGGGGTGTGGCAGTGGGGGAGGGGTTGAGTTAAACATTAAGTAAACATGTAAAGAAAATATACAACAAAGATTTTTCAAATCACCGTAATGTAAGAGGCAATACTTAAATGGAAGAGTTAGGAAAGTATTCCTTACTGAAAGCACCAGTGACTTTAGAGAGAGTGTGTGTCTGTTAATACCATAAAGTAGTTGAAGTTTTCTAAAGAGGAAATACTTTCGTAAGAACAAGCACAAAGCTTCAGAGTTGTTTTAAAAATTGCTGGACAACAAGGCTCCCCATAGACCAAAACAAGTGAAACTAGTAGTATTAAGAATGCCTATGTTTTTCAAAGAAAACATGTTCATTAACGCCTAGCAGCTACTGATAGAAACTGCTATTTAACACAAGGCGCCCAGACTCTGTAACAACTTAGAGGGGAGGGGATGTGGGAGGGAAGCTCAAGAGGGAAGGGATATATATATATATATATATATATATATATACACACACATACACACACACACACATACACACACACACACACACACATATATGGCTGATTCACATTGTTTGTATGGGAGAAACAAACCAACACAACATTGTAAAGCAATTATCTTTCAATTAAAAAAAGAATGGGCCTACTCAATGTCACTTACTGCAGAAGGTACTTTCACATATTATCTAACACAATCCACATGCTAACCTCAAGAGGTAAATCTATTTTGCAGATGAGGAGATGGAGGCTCAGAAAAGAACAGCAACCCATCAGGTATGTAGCAAAACCATACTTTGCCTTTTATTACAACAGGCATCCTAAGAAATTTCCAAAGGTTCCTATGCTACTATCTTCAATAAATGTATGGTGATCATTGGCTGATTCTTTTGCTTCCTCATCTATCACCTATCTATTAGAAATAATAACACCTTTATTTTTAATTGGGTAAATTCTTCTCTGACCTGAGATAGAATGGTTCAAGTGCCCAATGCTCCTTTTGGTAAGGAGGTAGGTGGGCTGGTAGTTCAGAATGAACTAATACAAAGCTTTCTTCTTGGAACTGAAACTAGGAGCAGAGTGAGGCAAAGTCTGAAAACAGTGGGAGCTGGACCACCATCAAGCAGGCTTTTAAGTGGTTCCTGCTGCCTTGGTTCTTGAACTTCTAAGCATGCCCTTTGAGCAGCCTCATGAGCCTGTTAGGCAGCCCACTTTGTTTCCAAGAATTTCCCTTTTGGCTTGTTAGGTAGATCCAGTTTCTGCTCTTTTCAACCCCAAAGGTCCACTGCAACAGTAAGCCCAGTCCTTGCAGAAGATTGAAGAGCTGTGTAGAAGGAGCCGTCCTGAGCCCTGAAGCTCTGGCTGCAGAGGGTTCTGTTCTGGGGTGCTAAGGGAGGTGTGAAGAGGAAACGTGTTCATTAACACAATGGATTGCAGGAGTAAGGGTGTTTAATAAAGTTTCACAGGAGTGGTTCCGGACAGTGTCTTGCCTCTCTCCAACCCGGTTAATAAAGAGAAGTTTTCATAGAGAAAGTTGGATTTTAGCAGAGTTTGAAATGAAGTGGTAGGAGTGAATCCATGGATGATTGGTTAGGAAGTTGCTTTTAAAGTACAGAGTTGTATGAAATTTCTGTGTCAGAGAGATGTATTTTACTAGGTACAAGGGCAAAAAGTCACTTCAATTCACCCATGTCTCATGATTAGTAACCCACCCTGGATTCAACTGGGATGCTTTATAACAAAATATTTAAATATTTACATTTATCATAAGCCATTGGGTTTTTGAAAAATATTTCTCTTTAAAAAAGGTCTAGTTCTTCAAATAACTTCATACTCTTTTGTTATGAGTTATATCCACCTCAGCCTATGAGACAAGGCATTTTTCTGAGTTAATGTCCCATCTTACTGGGAAGACCATTCCTACAGTTCCTAGTTTTTGAAACAAAAAAATACTACAAATTAGGTTAAAAAATAAGACACAAAATCTCTAATGATTTAGCTATGTCTAAGGGCTAACAAAATCCTTCACCTGCTGCTGGTGGGTTGATATTCCTGGGCCATTTGGAGAGCAGGAACAAAGAGTAGTAACCTCTAAAAAAAGGTTACTTCAAAGTTCCAAAACAGGGGGCAACTAATAGACATATTAATGATCTGTTATTAACTATGATTTCATAATTGCACATAATTAGTGTATGACAGTGTATGATAACATTGTAAGAATGGGCTACATTTGGTATCTTACATGCATTGTAAATGGGAATTTATTTCTACTAGGAGCTTACTTTTGACCAATATTTTGAATCAGTTCAGTAAAGTTCAGTCGCTCAGTTGTGTCCAATTCTTTGCAGCCCCAAGGACTGAAGCACTCTAGGCCTTCCTGTCCATCACCAACTCACAGAGCTTCCACAAACTCATGTCCATTGAGTTGGTGATGCCTTCCAAGCATCTCATCCTCTGTCATCCCCTTCTCCCCCTGCCTTCAATCTTTCTCAGAATCATGGTCTTTTCAAATGAGTCACTTCTTCACATCAGGTGGCCAAAATACTGGAGTTTCAGCTTCAGCATCAGTCCTTCCAATGAATATTCAGGACTGATTTGCTTTAGGATGGACTGGTTGGATCACCTTGCAGTACAAGAAATTCTCAAGAGTTTTCTCCAACACCACAGTTCAAAAGCATCAACTTTTCAGTGCTCAGTTTTCTTTATAGTTCAAGTCTCACATCCATACATGATCACTGGAAAAACCATCGCCTTGATTAGATGGACCTTTGTTGGCAAAGTAATGTCTCTGCTTTTTAATATGCTGTCTAGGTTGGTCATAACTTTTCTTCCAAGGAGCAAGCGTCTTTTAATTTCAAGGCTGCAGTCACCATCTGCAGTGATTTTGGAGCCTCTCCCCCACCCCCCAAAAATAAAGTCTGTCACTGTTTCCATTGTGTCCCCATCTATTTGCCATGACGTGATGGGACCAGATGCCATGATCTTCGTTTTTTGAATGCTAAGTTTTAAGCCAACTTTTTCACTCTTCTCTTTCACTTTAATCAAGAGGTTCTTTAGTTCCTCTTCACTTTCTGCCATAAGGGTGGTGTCATCTGCATATCTGAGGTTATTGATATTTCTCCCGGCAATCTTGATTCCCACTCGTGCTTCATCCAGCCTGTCATTTCTCATGGTGTACTCTGCATATAAGTTAAAAAAACAGGGTGACAATATACAGCCTTGACATACTCCTTTCCTAATTTGGAACAAGTCTGTTGTTCCATTCCCAGTTCTAACTATTGCTTCTTGACCTGCATATAGGTTTCTCAGGAGGCAGTTCAGGTGGTCTGGTATTCCCATCTCTTCAAGAATTTCACAGTTTATTGTGATCCACACAGTCAAAGGCTTTGATGTAGTCAATAAAGCAGAAATAGATGTTTTTCTGGAACTCTCTCACTTTTTCGATGATCCAGCGGATGTTGGTAATTTGGTCTCTGGTTCCTCTGCCTTTTCTAAATCCAGCTTGAACATCTGCAAGTCCATGGTTCTGTACTGTTGAAGCCTGGCTTGGAGAATTTTGAGCGTTACTTCACTAGCATGTGAGATGAATGCAATTGTGTGGTAGCTTGCACATTCTTTGGCGTTGCCTTTTTTAGAGATTGAATGGAAACTGACCATCTTCAGTCCTGTGGCCACTGCTGAGTTTTCTGAATTTGCTGGCATATAGAGTGCAGCACTTCAACAGCATCATCTTTTAGGATTTGAAATAGCTCAACTGGAATTCCATCACCTCCCCTAGCGTTGTCCATAGTGATGCTTCCTAATGACCACTTGACTTCACATTTCAGGATATCTGGCTCTAGGTGAGTGATCATAGCATTGTGGTTATCCAGGTCATGTAGATCTTTTTTTGTATAGTTCTTCTGTGTAATCTTGTTGCCTCTTCTTAATATCTTCTGCTTCTGTTAGGTCCCTACCATTTCTGTCCCATCTTTGCATGAAATGTTCCCTTGGTATCTCTAATTTTCTTGAAGAGATCTTTAGTCTTCCCCATTCTTTTTTTTCCCTCTATTTCTTTGCACTGAGGAAAGCTTTCTTATCTCTCCTTGTTATTCTTTGGAACTCCACATCAGTTCTCATAAAATATACTTTTCCAGTCTCTCCTGAGGGGATACCAAGGTCCCAGGTCAGTAAGAAATGAATCCTGCTTTCCAGAATCATACAGTCTACTGTATACCATCAACTGTATACTGTATATAGTCTACTGGGGGTGGGAAGGTATATGGTAAATGACTGAAAGTATATAAAATAGGGAGAAGGTAATTACTTCTATGGTTGGAGACCAAAGAAAGCATCATGGGAAACTTGGCATCTGAGCTGTTCCCTCCACCTCCTTACATATTTCTTGTGCCTCCTATGAGAAAATAAAGAAAAAAAAAAACTGCTATGAAGTGAGGTGATCCTTAAAGAAATACCTGAGCAAGAAGAATGGGTGAGCCCAGGAGGACAGAAAGATAACATGTGGGACTTTTGCATGCTTGGAACCATCACCCTCCAAGGAAAGGGAATGCAAGGCTGCACCCTGGGCATGTTCTCTTTGTACTTGCAGAAGGAGGCACAGTGACTGCCCACAAGGTTGACAGTGTGGGAGAAACTGACACCCAATACGGCTGCCAAAACACCTGCAGTTCCTGCTGAGAAATGGGATCACACTGTTTCCTAGTTGGAAAGTAAGCACTGTGATTTTTCCTTTCTGCTCAACTTTCAGATTGAAATGGTCTGTTTGTGATTTATTTTCCTTTCAAGTGTGCTACTAAAAGGTAGACATGTACCTAATGTCATTTTACAGAAGTATTTCAGAGAGGGAAATGCAATGTTCTTCATGTATGTTAAAGTGTGTTAGTTGCTTAGTTGGTGTCTGACTCTCAGTGACCCCATGAACTTTTTTCCTGGTATTCTCCAGGCAAGAATACTAGAGTGGGTTCCATTCCCTTCTCCAGGGGATCTTCCTGACCAGGGGATTGAACCAAGGTCTTCTGCATTGCAAGCAGATTCTTTATCATCTGAGCCACCAAGGAAGCCCCTATGTTAGGGATATTCTATTCAGAAAAGCCTGAAAAGTACACACACAAAATAGAAGCAAAGCATGATATTGGCACTTTTGCCTGGTTCTGGGCCATAGTACTGTGGCATTGGTGGCAAGAGTAGGAGTTTCACATGGCAATTGTAAGGCATCCCTTACAGTGCTGGGAACTGCCACCATTGCTGAGGACCTAATATTAGCTGACTCAGAAGACTCACCTCCAGCCCCTAATACGGCACCATCAAGTAAAGAGACCAGCTACCACTATTTATTGGAATATAAGGTATTGAGCCCTTTCAGTCAATCTGAGGACAGCAACATGTCCTCCTTGGAGGAAAGTCAGAAGTTTTCACACACCAACCTCAAAGGAAACTCTGGTTTTATTTCATCACAGCTAACTGCATTCTGTGGAGTCAGGACTTCTGCCAGTGGCCTGACATATGTGGGTCTGGTCTTGTCTTTATCTTTGGAGGGTCCACAACCATTTGGTCTCAGACCAAATGTGCCAGCCTGAGATTCCCCAATGGAGGAGAATCAAGAGTCTCTTGATAAAAGTGAAAGAGGAAGGTGAAAAAGTTGGCTTAAAACCCAACATTCAAAAAACTAATATCATGGCATCCAACTCCACCACTTCATGGTAAATAGATGGGGACATAATGGAAACAGTGACAGACTTTAGTTTTGGGGGCTCCCAAATCACTGCAGATGGTGACTGCAGCCATGAAATTAAAAGATGCTTTCTACTTGGAAGAAAAGCCATGATCAACCTAGACAGCATAGCGAAAAGTAGAGATGTTACTTTGCCAACAAAGGACCATCTAGTCAAAGGTATGGTTTTTCCAGTAGTCATGTAGGGATGTGAGAGTAAGACTATACAGAAAACTGAGTGCCAAAGAATTGATGCTTTTGAAGTGTGGTGTTGGAAAAGACTCTTGAGAGTCCCTTGG